>NC_137227.1:17611491-17643991 GCF_949987685.1 Ammodytes marinus
ACCTCTCTTCAACTATGTGTGTTGACCCAAACAGACGCACATATTGCATTGAACACACACACAAATAGGACTAATATCTTTATTTGTGTTAACATTTCAACAATACAATTCTTGAACACATACAGGCCTACTGGTAGAAGCCAGGCCACAAATGGCTGGGCCCCTGAAAAAGGACTGTTTTGTGATTATTATACCGTATATATTTTCAAAAATAGTAGCACATTTCTGACTTACTTACACATTTATTGTTTTACCCTAAAACTCAAGCAATTGCTTAATATTCAACAGATTTTTACAAAATAACATTGGTTTTCTTGAGTATTCACTAGGTTTATCACAGGAGCAGGCAACAACAAAGGACACTATTACAGACATTGCCTATGCTGCGGGCCGCCCCTGAGGTGCAGTAAAGAACTGGTCAGACATCCTTATGGTGTGACACCTGGGTCTGGTTGTCTATGCAGTATGTTCAGTATGTGACATGAAACTCATGGAACATTTTTCAAATTGTACCTGGCTGCTGGCGTCAACCTGAAGACATAGATCAACGACTTTGGACCTTATTGTCCCCTAAGGGAAATTCTTTAACACAAAAATGTACGTTAAGAAATTTAAACCTGTTTGTAGACACAGGAAAACAACAGAGTAATTACCCTGTCCACTTTATAAGAATGTTTTCTGTTTTACCTGAGGGGTCCAAATACTTTTCACAATTCATAGAATAACACCCAGACACAAGTAGCAGGACGACTCAGGTAAAATAATCCAGCCAAAACTGTACAACAATATATCAAAACCAAATTTTGTAACCATATGGCACAAAAAAGTAAAGGAAATGAATACATTAAAGAACTACATTTATCTGATATGGAGACACCTGAATTAATCAAGGAAATAATTTTACTGTAACTCAAACTTAAAAAAGCTCTTCAAGACTAGATTATTTTTTGAGAGTTCAAATTAAATGGAGGCTGGGCTGAAAGATTCTAAAATTCCTGGGAGAACAAATTTATATTTATTTTTTGATTAACACATTACTACAACTAGGTGGGAAGCCAACAAGGCTTACTGTATAAGGGGTCAAATTATAAGTTATACAAGTTCCCTGGCCAGCCTCCATTCCCCCTCAACTCAGTTTTGTGGTACCCAGTCCACCTGCCATGGGTAAGGGTGGGGGAGTATGTTATGATGTCTAAAAGGCAAAGCTAATCTCTAGCGAACACTTGGCGAATGTTTGTTTATATTTACTAACCACGTTAATATGTGTCTCTCAGAGCCAGTGCCCCGCCTAGCCCGTTCCCCGAAATGTCAAAATCGTAAATATAAACAGCTAATGGCTCTGAGCCAGGCTTTTTAAAATTGGTGTTAGCGACTTTTTTTCAGCGTGCCGTGCACACAGGACGGACATGAAGCAGAGGGTAGCAGAGGAGTAGATATTGACATTTTACCCAAGTTACAATATTTAAAATGTTTGTTTTGTTATGGTTGTGCAAGTTTTAAATGGTTATAGTGAATATTTCTGTTAAAAATAATGTTAGGCTCAGTAAGGTTCTTGGCCTCTGAAGACCATGGGCCCCCCAAGGGCTGGGCCCTAGAAAGCTTTCCCACTTTCTACCCCTTATGGGCGGCCCTGCACACACACACACGCACGCACGCACGCACGCGCACACACACACACACACACACACACACACACACACACACACACACACACACACACACACACACACACTACATGTAAGAATAACAAAGGGCAAATACAGCCTTTGCACCCCTTTTTTCCCCGGGCTGATTTATAACAATATGTATAAATGTATGCCTGGATATTATATATTTAAATACATTCTTGAGCTTGTGTATGACCAGACATTTTCAATATTGCTAGGTTTCCAGATTACAGTTTGTGTATGTTGGTGTGTTGCCAAAATGTGATCCTCCCAAAAAGGGCTTTCAGTCAAATAAAAAAACATGCGTACATCTCAGGCAAATAAAAATCCAGTATCTCAAAATATATGAATATTACATGAATAAAATGAATACAGAAAGAGTATTAATTGTATTTTACAATAGAGACAGTGCATGAAATAGGCCACGCCCATCGTGGGGAAAACCGTTGAACACCGTTCCATTCACTTTGTATTGAAGGAGACCTGTCTTCTCCAAACAAACTTAATTAAAACTTAATCAAACATCCATTTAACAAAAAAACTTTACTTTCTTTAAAGCCACAACTCTTGTCTGTCTATACGAGCTGTTTTTGTGAAAAATTATTGAGTAATTTTCAATATTGAAGTGCTTTTTCCCGTCCGACCTGGCGAGGATGGAGTATACGTGAGGGTTAGCCTACAGCAGAAGGCTAACATTAGCCTAGCATACAGCATACATTAGTTAAGAGTTTTGTCTCGATATTGAAAATTACTCAATTTTTCACAAAAACAGCTCGTATAGACAGATTAGACTCGTGGCTTTAAAGAAAGTAACGTTTATTTGTGAAAGGCATGTCATATTAAGTTTGTTTGAAGAATACTGTGTTGTTCAATATAAAGTGAATGGAGCGCTGTGTATTGTTTTCCCCCACGATGGGCGTGGCCTCCGATTATGACGCGTTCCGCTCTGTCTCTATGGGCTGTTTTGCTACGTGTCTGTGTGTGGTTGAACGAACTGTGTTATATAAGTATGAGTGTATGGGAGGAGCCATTTAAAAAAAAAATCCTACCAAGCAATTATGAAAGACAGGTGGATCTTAGAATATGTGAACGTCCCAGTTACATGTCACATAACGTACATAGCCTATAGCCTTTGGGTCTGCTTCAAGCACATCTTTTTGTTGGTATGTTTAGGGTGTGTGGGAACGTCTGCACTCAAAAACACATCCAGCTAAAGTACAATATGCACATTTTCCTCATACATCTCACATGCTGTTTGAGAACATACTCAATTCAGTTCATTTAAAGGTGCAGTGTGTGTTATATAATATAGGAATATTTAGTGACAAAGGACATTTTACAAGGGTGAACAATGGCTTGAGTCGCAAGTTAAACATTAATTAAAAGGGTTCATTCCTATTATGTTGTTACACAATTGACAGAAATTGTTATCAAAATGTCAACAGTCATATTTTGACATAACCTGTTTGAGTGAATGTGTGCGCACGTTTGCAGATATTCAATAGATCAGTTTTTAATGTAGCCTACTCCACAATTGTATATTATCTAGACACTTTCTTTAAAAAGGTTTTTTGTATATCATTCTGTATGACCGATACCATTTATGAATTGTCATGTTTTCAATGCAGTTGCACCATTGTTCGGTTAAAATACATTTAATTGGGCCGCTACGGTGGCGTAGTGGATAGAGCGTGTACCATATTGGCTTCATTGCAGTGGTTGCCGGTTCAAATCCGACCCGTGGACCTTTACTGCAGGTCATCCCCCCTTTCTCTCTGTCTCCCCATTTCAACTCTAATAAAGCTTGAAAATGCCAAAAAATGATCTTAAAAATAAAATAAAAATGCATTTCATTATGCACTGATTTTATACCTTTTGTAAACTTTGCAGGTGGGAGTGTAGGTTGTGTCATTGGTCGGAGTAGACCCTATGAACCCTTAGAATATGTGAACGTCCCAGTTACATGTCACATAACGTACATAGCCTATAGCCTTTGGGTCTGCTTCAAGCACATCTTTTTGTTGGTATGTTTAGGGTGTGTGGGAACGTTTGCACTCAAAAACACATCCAGCTAAAGTACAATATGCACATTTTCCATGATACATCTCACATGCTGTTTGAGAACATACTCAATTCAGTTCATTTAAAGGTGCAGTGTGTGTTATATAATATAGGAATATTTAGTGACAAAGGACATTTTACAAGGGTGAACAATGGCTTGAGTCGCAAGTTAAACATTAATTAAAAGGGTTCATTCCTATTATGTTGTTACACCATTGACAAATTGTTATCAAAATGTCAACAGTCATATTTTGACATAACCTGTTTGAGTGAAATGATTAATAAATATCATATATTCAATCTTTGGTTAAGTTTTTTTGTGTTTCCTGAAAACTGAAAAAATTACTTTGGCCATTATTTTAAGAGGGTGACGATATGCAAATTTTCCATGATACATCTCACAAGCCATTAGCTGTTTATACTTACGAATTTGACGTTTCGGGGAACGGGCTAGGCGGGGCACTGGCTCTGAGAGACAAATATTAACGTGGTTAGTATAAACATAAACAAACATTCGCCAAGTGTTTGCTAGAGATTACCTATGTGCCTTTTAAACATCATAACATGATAGAGAGAGAGATTACCTATGTGCCTTTTAAACATCATAACATGATAGAGAGAGAGAGAGGGAGGGAGGGAGAGAGAGGGAGAGATAGATAGATAGAGATTACCTATGTGCCTTTTGTGTACCTATGTGTCAGAAACTGGGTGGACAACCTTGTCAACAAGCTGCTGGAAAGCTACAGCGGACCGACATAGAGCAAATTAGAACCACTGTTTAAGTGAATGGGGCTGGGCGAATGGGGAATTTTTTGAACTTATAGATATCATTATGAAACTTTGCCAGTTGATTACTGACATTAAAACAAAAACTTTTTGTATTACAGTATTTTCGAAAATGTTTAAATAAATATGAAAAATCATCAATATCTTACTAATGATGCGTAAATTTGCATCTGCAAAACCCCAAAATGTAGATGTTGGAAGAAAACAAAGTCAATTTGTTTTTAAATTTTGAAAACAAAACAAGTGTCCAACTGCCTGAAGCCTTTCCTAATCACATTTCAAATTTGATCAATAACCCATAGAAAATAAATTTTTTACACAATTACATTTCATGTGCTATGGACCAAAAGTGTCCTTTTGGAGTCTCCAGCTGGTATTTTAGGAAATGGCTAGACATTCCCTTGGAAAAAACTGTGTAAAAAATTCATTTTCTATGGGTTATTGATCAAATTTGAACTGTGATTAGGAAAAGCTTCAGGCAGTTGGACACTTGTTTTGTTTTCAAAATTTAAAAACAAATTGACTCTGCTTTTGTCCAACATCTAGATTTTGGGGCTTTGCAGATATGCAAATGTACGCATCATTAGTAAGATATTGATGATTTTTCATATTTATTCAAACTTTTTGGAAAATACTGTAATACAAAAAGTTGTTGTTTTAATGTCAGTAATGAACTTGCAAAGTTTCATAATGATATATATATAAGTTTAGAAAATTCCCTATTAGCCCACCCCCATTCACTTAAACAGTGGTTCTGATTTGCTCTATGTCGGCCCCCTGTAGCTTTCCAGCAGCTAGTTGACCAGGTTGTCCACCCAGGTTGTGATCGTGGAAGGTCCTGGATATCATTTCTGGTGAACAACCTTTTACAACGCTCTATGTCTGTTTTTCCAAAAAAAGGGGTTTTGCCCCCTAGGTATTGTGTGTTATAATTATTAAATCAATCTCATGATTGAGGATGTATGATCTATACTCATTAAAACATTTCTTACATTGTAATTTGATGGCTTCTTTTTTGTCATGCAGTATGAAAAAAGGTAAAGATTACTTAAAAACAAGAAATTAATAGTCACAATAATATGACTGATCAATAATATATTTCATTTTGAGTATATGATTGATTAATTCTGAATATTTTAGACATGTTACAACTGTCCCTGACATGCGTTACAACTGTCCCTGTATACTGGGACAGTTGTAACAGTAGAGAGTCTGTATTATAATTCATTTTGCAACCTTTACACATTTCATAAAACCACTTACCACTTAAAATATAAAAGTGGTATGTCTTTAATTTACCAGGAACAGTTAAGTACTGGGATGTTTTCCAAACAAAGATTTTTTGAAAAGCTGTATTTGGTTGTATGAAATAAAATAAAATGTGAAAAACTGGCTGTGCAAAAATATGGGTACCCTTGTGGTTTTGTTGATTTTAATGCCTGTAACAGCATGTAAAACTGATGACTTTAAACACAAAGTTGGTTGGATTATGTTGTTAAGCCTTGAACCTCATAGAATTGTCTGTTTAATCATGAGAAAATGTATTTTAGGTGCCTAAATGCAAGTTGCACTTCTCTTTGACTCTCTGCTGACCCAGCTTGGAATAAGTCCCATCAATGCTTGAACTAGCCTGCCGGCTGCAGACAGACACAGGATTCAAGAAAAACATGTTTGACCTGATGCTTCTTCTCACAAGATTATGTCAAAGTTTGAGTTATTTTGTGGGTGGAGTATGAGCAATAAGGTATAAAAAGGTTGAGGACTGAGTGAATGAGGCATAGGCGAAATGGCTCTCCACCAGCTACTGTGTGGTGTCACCGCGGTGATCCTTCTCTCAACCAGAGGTAAGACAGACATATTTTACCAGTTACCAAGAACTTAAATAGATAAATTAAGTTTTGCATTACTTGATTTTTTTTTATCAATACATTTTTAATAAATATGCACATTTGGCAATATCTATCAAACTTTGTTAAATTCGAAATTTTTGACAATAAAATCAAAATTATCGATTCTATGATGTAGTTGCAAGTGCATGTTAAAAGCAAAGTGGTCTCTCCCTGCCCTCAAAGCAGTCTGAGCGTCCAACTAGTTCCCCTCTGAGGTCTAGGGGTATTTTCTCCAATTTTACATACTTCTATAAATACCTATTTTAAATGTGCAAGAAGATAAATCATACCAAACTGTTTTATATGGAAATGTTCAGAACACATTAGGCCTTTGTTTTCTGAGGTCTACTTATGTCCTAGACCATTGTGTATATAAATAACTGGCTTAAATGCTGAAAAATTAATTGCGATTTTTGAAAAACCTGGAAATTTGTGTGAAAGGCAAGGCAAGGCAAGGCAAGTTTATTTATATAGCACAATTCAGACACAAGGCCACTCAAAGTGCTTTACAGGGGCAAGATTAGAATACATAAAACACATTATAAAACATTTAAAAGCGAATAAAAGAAGCAAATAAAATGAAAATTGCAGGTTAAAATGGAAACAAAAAAGTCTTCAGACTCGATTTAAAAGAACTGAGAGTTGCAGCATACCTCAAGTTCTCTGGGAGTTTGTTCCAGATTTTTGGTGCATAATAACTAAAAGCTGCTTCTCCTTGTTTAGTCCTAACTCTAGGGACTGTAAGTAGACCTGTCCCAGACGACCTAAGGGCTCTGGACGGTTCATAACGTATCAGCATATCAGTAATGTATTTTGGCCCTAAACCATTTATAAACCAACATCAGTATTTTGAAATCAATTCTTTGAGTGACTGGAAGCCAGTGTAAAGACCTCAGAACTGGGGTAATGTGATCTACTTTTTTGGTCCTAGTGAGGACTCGAGCAGCAGCGTTCTGAATTAGCTGAATCTGTCTGATAGATTTTTTTGGAAGGCCTGCAAGGACACTGTTACAGTAGTCAAGTCTACTAAAGATAAATGCATGGACAAGTTTTTCTAAATCTTGCTGAGACATAAGCCCTTTAATTCTTGATATGTTTTTTAGGTGGTAGTAGGCTGATTTATTAATTGATTTTATGTGTTTCTTGAAATTCAAGTCGGAGTCTACAACAACACCAAGATTTCTGGCTTGGGGTGTGGTTTCTAACATAACGGATGTAAGCTGTGCGCTGACTTTTAATTGTTCATCTTTGGCACCAAAGACAATTACTTCAGTTTTATCGTTGTTTAATTGAAGGAAATTTTGGCACATCCAATCATTGATTTGAAAGAAGAACCTTTAGTCATCCTGTTGAATTGTTTTGGCTCTTGAAATTGTTTCTCCTAAGCCTTAGCTTCAAAAATGCAGTGGAAATTTTCCAAAACACAGTAGGGAAGTGCACAAAACATGACTAATATGAAATTTGGTCCAGATGCTTTTTGGTAGAAATGTTGTCTCTACTTTCATTTCAAACATTAGGAAATTAGACTGAATGAAGACTTTGAACCACATATAATGATTCATGGGATGTATACTAATAAAAGTTAAAAAAACATTTTGTTTTCAAACAAACCATTAAGTAAATATAAAAACAATAATAACAAACTACTTTCACACTATGTATATACTCTATGCACTATTTACAAGGCTTAAAAGCGGTAGCTGGGGAGCTTCTGGGTCTTGCTTCTCGCGGTGTTTTCTAAGCCTGTAAGGGACTGACAGTATCACAAGAACATTCCCTGGACACAGGAGGACCTCTAGTTTGAGAGATACGCCCCGGCACGGCCGTAACAATTTGGGCAGACCCGTCCCCCAGCACAGTTAAAGTGCAAATAAAAACCAACATGGACTATCTTTTCCCCCTTTTGCGAGTGTGGGTTATTGAAGAAAAGCGTTGCCAAAGTCAAGATAATGTCAATCAAATCAGAAGTGGATCTGAATCTGAGTTGAGAAGGGTTTGCGTCGAGGGTGCGGATTTTGAGACTTAACTTATAGCTGTTAAGATTCAACGGACATTCAATATTCTTCCAGTATGTATTTGATTATGTCGTTCTAGAATTTAAAAAAAGTTGATTGTACAAGTGCTTGAAAAATCAATGTTTTTACCTTCATGCAATCGGTCAGAATTCTTCAATTGAAAAATGTAGTGCCACAGGTTTATAACTTATTATAATTTATGTGGGTCATTTAACCACTACACCTGTCACCTGTTCCGCTGACGTTCCTGTGTTGGTATTTGAGTGTGTCATGTGCACTGCACCTTTAAAGAAATGAAAAACAAACCAGCCTCAATGTGGCTCCTCTGGTTTTTCTAAAAACTAAAATCAAAACATTTCACACTCTCTTGTTGTCCCCAGGGCAGCAGTGGCTACTACGGTAGTTTACCACCACCAATATGACTGGGTGTGAATGAATATAACCCGGATGCCTCTAAAGTTTAACAGTTTAATACGTTGCTGAAGACTCACTTTTGTTGCATTGGCCACAAGTTGAGACTTTGACACTCCTGACTTTTTTTTTCATGTATGTTATTTTGTATTGTATCTTGTACAGCACTTTGGTCAACTGATGTTGTTTTTAAATGTGCTATAGAAATAATTTTGACTTTGACTCTTGTTAGTAGAGGGTGTGTTATCACTATTAATGAATATCATTGTCTGTTTCATCGTGACATGTTGTTTTTTATTGTTCCGTCTTTCAGGTAGTTGTCAAACTCACTCTCCAACTCATTCTCCACCAACTCACTCTCCCCCAACTCATTCTCCACCAACGCATTCTCCACCAACTCACTCTCCACCAACGCATTCTCCACCAACGCATTCTCCACCAACGCATTCTCCACCAACTCACTCTCCACCAACGCATTCTCCACCAACGCATTCTCCACCAATGCTGCCAAGTAAGTATCCGACTCAACAAGTTTACTCTTCAACTTTTGTTTCCTCCTGTCAGCTGTATAAACAATGGATGGTAAATATAGTAAAGATCTTATGCACCTATTAAGGTGGTTAAGCAGGAAAATCCCACCCCCTTTTTTATATATACTGTATACATGTTTTTAAATGTATATTCTTGTGTTTTCTTCAATTTTATCTACTCATTGCTTGCTATTTGTTTTATGTTTACACTTTGCTATATACATATATATATATATGTATACACATACATTTATATATATATATATACACATACATTTATATATATATATATATATATATATATATATATATATATATATATAAGTGTATATATATATACACATTTATATATATATATTTATATATAAATATTAGGGCTGTCAAGCGATTAAAAAAATGTATCTAATTAATTACAGGCTCTGTGATTAATTAATCTAAATTAATCGCATACTTATATGACACTGTTATGCCTGTTTATAAACAACTGTATAGGCTACCGTTCGTCTCTCTCTCTCTCTCTCTCTCGTAACTTCTGTCTCCTCCTCTCAGCCAGGTTACTACATTAAATAAATTTAGGAACTACTAGCGCTGAAAAAAAACACAAAAAAACAAGCAGGCTAAATGACTGTCAATCTCCCACAACAGACAGCGCTGCACTGCCACAGGTGCGGTGCGCATAGCCTATGCCGACTCATTCACCGTCCTTCTCATAGCCAAACATATTGACACACACACACACACACACACACACACACACAAAGGAGGAAAAAAGACAGGCATATGCTTGGAAGAGTGAGAGGTGGCGGGTGTCCGTTTGAAGGAGACAATCGCAGCTAGCAAACAAAAGTGAGACACAGGAAGATTGAGGGATACTGTTTTGAACCTATTGTTAATTAGGCACCTACTAAATCAATAATGCACAGACACTGCGGAGAGTAACATAAGACGTATTCCTACCTTCATGTTTATTTGCACGGAGCAGCCCATAACACATCCATAGAGCCCTCTCTATGCTTCTTTCTTTACTCTTTAATCCCGTGCGGGCCGTGTCAGCAAGATACAGGTGCAGCTCCGCTATCGCCTCACCTCTTTTGCACCGGGTCAAAGGGCAATATAGAAGTGCGATTAATCTGCGTTAATTATTTTAATCGCGTTAATTTTTCTGTGATTAATTAATCGAAATTAACGCGTTAATTTGACAGCCCTAATAAATATATACATTTATAAAAATTAAAATTATAAAATACAGTAGGGGAGAACGGGGTAATCTGAGCCACTTTTTACATTTGCTTCCCTCTAAGCGAGCTAAAATGATTTATCATTCAAATTTACAAATTTACCATTAATTCAGGATGTTTCCAAGAAATGGGCATTAGCAGAATTTTTTCAAGACAAAGGGCAGTGAAAATATGATTGTTTTAAAAAAAGTTGTCATGTGGCTCACTTTACCCCAGCTGTGGGGTAAACTGAGACAGACCAGTAAAATCAAGGGGGTAAAGTGAACCAGCTGGGGGTAAACTGATCCACTTAATTTTTCCACTCTGAAACTACCATAACAACACATATTGTAACAGTTAGAATCCTGAAAGCTAGCCACACATTCCAGAACTAATGTCGGACTAGTAAACAAATTATAGGGTTTGGTCAATTAAGCAAAGCAAATTTTCTAAACGCTTGAAAGTAACTGAACAAAATCAAATACAACATATTATAATTCAAAGGGTTTTAATAAGATTCAAATGAAAGATAGAACCAGTTAGATTAGAACACAGTCTGGGGGTCAGAACACAGGACCCTTAGAGCCAGCTTGTGTCTGGGGGTCAAAGCATAGGAAAACCAGAACCAGCGAGAACAGCCTGGGACTCAGAACACAGGAGAAGACCCAACTGGATTATAACATCAGCCTGTCATACAATACAACTAGGCCTACTCTACATTCCAGCCCTGAAGGTTACAGGGAAAGATGAGAAGGTGCTCTTTCCGTGTGGTTGCCCCAGGTCGTCTTCCTGGTGTATTTCCTTGGCATGATGGCTTTTCTACAATGGTAGAAATGGTAGAAAACAGGTAGCGGAATGTGAGGAGATATTCACTGATTTTGACCAAAAGTGATTTTGACAACAAGCGTTCTCCAGAATCACTGACTCCACTTTTAACAATCAACATGACCTTTTTCTGTAATCTTTCCCAAGTTGTTTTAACATATTATTCATGTAACATAGACTTCATTGCATGAGTAGCGGCACTTGAAATTTGGTCACATACATATGTCCAATGTTTACCTCTCTTATCATCTATCAGAATGTGGCATGGCCGTTCGTAACACCAGGATTGTAGGAGGTCAAGACTCCTCTCCAGGTGCTTGGCCCTGGCAGGTGGACATACACAACAGGGAGGGACACGTCACCGGAGGGTCCCTCATCTCCGACAGCTGGGTGCTGACGAATGCTTTCACCATTATATAGTAGGGGCCAACATTTCCTTTGATTTTGGTTTGATAGCTTGCCTTGCAACAGGTCTTAAAATGTAATGCGCCTTCTAGTGGTGATAGTTCTAGATTGCAACCCTCTGTGTTTACCCGTCCCTCTCATGATAAGTGTAACATCGCTTGAAAATAAAAGTTGTTTCTTTATTTCCTTAGAATGTGCATTTTATATGTGCATGGTAGAGAGGCACTAAGGCCGCCATGTTGCACCGCCATGTTTCTACAGTAGCACAGAACGGACAAACTTACGGCCTTTATACGTTTTTATAAATAGTGGGTGTCTGCTGGAAATGTGCCAAATAACTAAATACATCTTCACCTCATCGCTCCCAATAACTTCGTTATTGTGAAAAGACTTGGCAGTGGTGGATGATGCCATCTCTGGTAACTAGCTTCTTGTCCTTGAAGGCCACCGTAGCTTCTGTAAATTCTCCAAAATGGGATGTGTGGATATGGAGCGTTGCAATTAAGAACATTCACCAATAAGATGATGCCAAGATACACATTATTACACACACAGCACCATTTCAGATCCAATCACAATCAGGGGGAAGAAGCAAGATAATATGAAGCTACTAATGTGAAGGTTCTAACAAAAACCTAACAATTTTACTTCTGTCTTCAAAAAAGTGAAAGAACTGAGAACATAAAGGTGTATCTGGGCAGCCACAGCCATTCCGGTCCAAACCCCAATGAAACTTATCGGGCAGTTGAGAGAGTTGAATGCCATCCATATTACGATGGCTACAGCCCCAACAATGACATATGTCTCCTGGAGCTTTCGTCCCCTGTGGAATTCAATGACTACATACAGCCAGTCTGCCTAGCCTCCGCGGAGAGCACGTTCCACACCGGGACTAAAAGCTGGGTCACTGGTTGGGGGATCACTGATTACGGTAAGCTTTTAAAACTGTACATTTTACAGATAAACATTGCAGTTTGTCTTAAAGGTGCACATCAACTAAACTTTCTATAATTGCACGATTCTGAAGGTTATGGTTCTGTTCATATGATGGTAGTTGTAATTTATGAAACATTTTCTTAATAAAAACATGCTGAAAATTTCCATTTTTTAAAATGTCCATTTAGGAAGATATGCTGACATACTTCAGGAGGTGAATGTACGGATAGTGGGAAACAACGAGTGCCGATGCACCAATCCTCAACTCACAGAAAACATGATGTGTGCCGGGGGCAAAGGGAAGGATGCCTGTACGGTAAGCACCGCTTTTTAGAGGATTTTTTTTACTATTCAATATACAAGAGAGAGCAAAATAAAGCAGTAGATTTGTTATTAAAGATCTTAACAACAATCTAAATTCAAGGGAGGTGCTCATGGTGTAGTGGTTAGTATAATGTATATTTTTGTCGTGACTTTAAAAGCCGGACTTTACAATTATATATCAGTATCTTACACCAACAATTATAGACGGATGGATGGATGGATGGATGGATGGATGGATGGATGCATAGATAGATAGATAGATAGATAGATAGATAGATAGATAGATAGATAGATAGATAGATAGATACTTTATTGAAGTAATTCAGACATCAACTTCTGTCAATTCCCGATCCACAGGGAGACCAAGGGAGCGCGCTGGTGACCAAAACCTTCGATCGTTGGGTCGGGACTGGGATTGCGAGTTTCGGTAAGGAATGCGGCGAAGATCCCGGTGCCTACACGCGTCTGTCCCGGTACGAGGACTTCATCAGGAGGGTCACCAACCAAACCAGCGACACCGACGACGGCAGCTTGCCAGGTTTCATCACCCACAGGTCCATGGGAAACGACAGCGACTCACACTTCACCTGTCCGACTGCCCCACCTCCCACTACCGAATACCCACCTCCCACTACCGAATACCCACCTCACACTACCACGTTCCCCCCTCACACTACCAAGTTCCCCCCTCACACCACCACCGAGGACGGTAAAGGTGGCGGCAGCATCTTTGACAGTGGCGAAAACCTGATCCGCTTCTCCCACTTCACTCACTTCTTCTCACTCGGTGGTTTTCTGGTTCTTTCGTTCTATGCGCTGGTGTGAAAAAGAAAGGGTGAATATGTCTTAATGAGACTTTTAAAGGGCCCGTATTATGCTAATTTTTGGGGTTCAAATTTGTGTTTTTGGCATCTACTAGAAGTGATTTTCATGGTTAATTGTTTTAAAAAAAAGTTTGCTTTTTTTTCTCTCCCACTATCCAATTTCTTCATTACCAATTTCCAGCCCTATCTGAAAGGCTCCATTTTAGCATTCTTTTCATGTAGTAAAATATACAAAAATGTAAAACACTGGGATTTTCCACAAGAAACAAAACGTAAAAAAGTATGAGATAGAACGTGGATTGGGATTCCTTTACCCCTTTTTTCTTTCATTAAAAACAACGAGTCATGTGTTGATGTAAAGTGTTACAATCTTCTACGTATCATCTTGAACACATCTTGATTCAAGTGTTACTCTTGTTTAAAATGATTGGCTTTCAGAGAGATTTTTTTGTAATAAAAACATAATTAGTAATAATTCCCATTTCCTGTAATGTAATGGACAATAAAGCATCTTATCTAAAAATGATTTCATTTATTGATTTATTGAAAAAAAAAATCAGTACATGGTGTTGATGTATTTCTTAAAGGTTCCTGGGAAGTAATTATACGAAATGTTGAGTACAATACGATACGATATTGCAATTCATATCATGATAAAATATTGAGCGTGAGATTTATTCTAAATTTAATGTTGCACTGCTGATTAAAATAAAACTTACAAATAAGAATAATTCAACTTCATGTATCTTATTATGAAGAAGAGATTTCTGAGAGATTTAAACAACTTATCGCCAAAACAAAGACACTACTTCTCTACTGCTTTTTTTTAAAGAAGCATTACACCTATTTTTAAAATTAATTTTAAATATAAACTTAATTTAGGCACTTGTCTGCAACTTTAAAATGATGCATAAAATAAAAATAAACAAACAATAGTGTGATAGTTTCCCATTTGTCTCGGCTATGGTTTATTTGCTTATCAACTCTATTTTGTATTTAACACCGTTTTTACAAGCCATGCTTTTACCTAAATTGGCCTCTACATTAGGACTGTCAAAATGAGCTTAGTAAAATATTGAAAGTCGATTTGTATTTGTTATAAAATAAAATTGTAGTCTCAAAATCAATGTTTTTGCAGTGCACTCCCCTCCCGCCTCCCTTTCGCATGACCTAAGTTTGACCTCAAAATGATTATTGCACAACATGGTTTATAGCTGAGTTCACGTCAAGTTGTGTGATGAACATGTTACGGATCTTTGGACATATTTCCTTCACCTGCCTGGCGCGGAAGTTCGCCGACCTTACTGGGGATTTTAACCATGATTTTAACCTACGGTCGCGGTGGATTTATCATGCTATTAATGACCCGCAAACTACTTTCTCAGTCTGGTAAGCTACTCTGTGTAGGAGTTTTTCATTGTATAAGCATGTTTTTAAAGTGAACTGATACGTGTCGTTCCGAACTATGTACTCTGGGACCGGGATGACCAGGAGTGACCTGGTCAGACCACACTGCCATGCCCCAGCTGGGATAAACAAACAAGTTCTCAGAGACATTAGTCAACCATTAGTTGTAACGCACACTCAAATCCATGTTTGCATGCACCAGTTGACTGAATAAAATGCACCAGGACAGGAGAATGAGTTTAGAGTCGGTTCAGAGAAGACAACGTGACAACCAGTTGCCCAACCGCTCTCCTTGTCTCAGGCAAGTAAAATGAATTTGGTCTCAGTGTATCATTGTGTCTGTCTCATTGGTCTGTTTGAACTAATGCCAGGGTCTTGTCTTACACGCAAGGTTTAATATACCCAACATCTTGGTCCTACGAGCCGGAGCCCAAAATATCGCCAGGGCTCCATGAGCACCCGCTGCTCGTTGAGCACAGAAACAGCAGAGTAAACAGAGTGATACGTGCTTTCCCGTCAGTCTCTAAACACCACAAAAGCTCGAATAACACCAGAAAAAGTCGCTAGGAGGATATGACAAAAAAAATAAAAAATAATTTTTATGTTTTTTGGATGGGATTTTGCTCGAACATTTTGCATTGAAGTATGACATTTTTCTGAACTAAGGTCTAAGTTCGGGATGTCTGCTAACTAGTGGAGGGGAGTATGAACAACATATAACACTCTATTAAGAGAAAATTGCTGTTTTATTCAGTACAGCGTCATGTCGCAATTTTGCGACTTTGGCGCCTAAAGGGTTAACACAAAAATGTAAGTTACGAATTTAAACCTCTTTGTAGACCCAGGAAAATAACAGAGTAATAACCCTGTCCACTTTATAAGAATGAAGAATAACAACAAAAGGTACACCTGTTTTCTGTTTTACCTCAAATTGTGTCCGTCAAAATAAAAGTCTTTGCAACGCTAGCTGATGTCGGAGTTGTTGTTTAAAATCAAATAAAGCATAACTAAAAATACAGTTTTATATATAAATATTTTGATATAGATAGGCTTCTGTTATAAATAGTTATACAATTTTATTTTGTTGGCTTTAGTCTATTCATTTTAATTGTTAAAAAAAATTAAAAAATTAGAGGAGAGGAAAGGATTTTTTAAATTATAGGCCTACTGCAGTGCTTACCTTTGTGCATATAGGCTATATGTTGACCCTGGCAGACAGAAAAGTATTCAATTGAACACACACACAAACACAATTATGCCTAAACATTTATTCTCGATACAATAGGCTACTTGAACAAACTGGTAACGCAAAGCTCTGGTAATAAGCAATTATTAGGTCACTGCATATGAGGTCACTTAGGACAGCCAAGTCCGACCAAACCATAGATAGTAAATAATAGACCAAACCCAGCACTGTGTGTCCATCCTGAGGTGTGGCTTTCAGCCTGAAGCACAGGAAAATTGTCTCACCATCTCTGGTCAGACAAACTTCATGCCGTTTCATAGTTCATATAAGATCTAGCCAGGTCCGGTCCGTGATAGTCATATTAGCCTACTATTATTTGTTATGCCATCTGAATTTGAACATCTAACCACACACACATCGCTGTGCCTATATGTTATTAGTCTGACAAACCTATGCTTATATAACGAAAATTAAAATAGCCTACTGTATTTGTATAGTCATTTTTCATGCAGTTATAAGTGCTTTGTGTATAGTATAGTGATGGTAAGAGTTCAAAAGGCTATTCAGTTATTAATTCCCCTTCTAGTTCACCACTTAAACAGGTAAAGTCTAATATTTGTAAAGAATCCCATGTCAAAGGACAACAATAAAATTAGCTAACAGCTCAGCAGCCAAAATCAACATAGAGCTGTGCAACAAGCAATGTTGGCTTGTAGATCTTTTTTTCCACAATTAGAATACAATCCTTGAGGTACAAAGTATATTAAGTTCATCTCTTTTCAGAGTATTCAGCATGTATCCACAAATAGGCTATTGCTTTTAAATCATACACTTGTGCTTGTGACATGCGTGCCACCCATGCATGTGTATAGGCACGTGTCCCAGCAGATTTTTGAAATCTGAATAAAAAAATTAAAGTTTGTAGTTAGCGAGTGTAACATGTTCTTAGCAAGGGCAGACTTTCATAAATAAAGGTTTATTTTTTTAGCAAGATATTTGGTCAAAAGCTAGTGGTCATCCGTCCCTCTGTGCAGTTGTTAGGCATCTGGCTGCTAGCAAGTTATGTTGTCTTGCTAATTTTACTATTCATCTGAGCTGAAATAAATATTGACTTTTTCCTTTATTATCTTCGCCAGAATGCACCAGAATGCTTAGATTACATGTTAAAAACACAAAAAAATCTTCTGATTATAAATCATCTTTGAATTGGTTGTACAGCATATCACATGCTATTCATTCAGGGGTGCGATGGCCACCCCACTCTAACTCTGTGGCCCACCTTGGCCACCCCCAGTCAAAATTTCCTGGAATTGCCACTGTGTGTACCCGTGTGTACGATGTGGCTCTTTGCAGTAACACAGTAAAAAATGTGGCTCTTTGTCTCTGACTGGTTGGCCACCCCTGCTCTAGTAGGCCTACACACCATCATATTCTGTACCATCAATACCACACTGTCACTGAGTCTGACAAACATTCTGAGTGGCTGCAATGTGTATATATCGGTACAAGGAGTAAACATGTGGAATGTCTTGGATGAAGAAATTAAAACATGTGACACGGTACAAAGATTTTAAAAAATACTGAAAAATAAGATGCTTAACAAATATAAAAGTGAGGCATGAATGGCACTGTGAATATGTATGGTGGATTTATTTTGTTTTAACTTTACATGTAATATGTTTAACATACAGGAATTAATTATAGCAATAATATTTACAATAAATAATAATTATTAAAACAAATATATTTATATATATAATAATTAAATAAAATCCTGAGGGACCAACGAAAAATGAATGAATAAATAAACAATGTAAAAAGGGTAGGCGCAATAAGCTAAGGCTTCAGCCTACACCTTTTCGATCAAAACTATTTATAAGAAATAATGTATAAATTGACAACTATGTGTTTTTCTTTTGTGTTTTTTTATTTTAATTTTTTTAACTTGTGTATGTAATGTTATGAATCTGTTTGATCGAAATAAACTAAACTAAACTATAAGGGAATGTAAGCTAGATTGCAAAGCAGAACAGAGTTGTGGACTTAATAGTAAAGGACAATTCACAACCCACTGCTCTTTCTTGTTACCAGAGCTTTGTTTCTACCAGGGCCGCCCCTAAGGGGTAGAAAGTGGGAAAGCTTTCTAGGGCCCAGCCCTTGGGGGGCCCATGGTCTTCAGAGGCCAAGAACCTAACTAAGCTTAACATTATTTTTAACAGAAATATTCACTATAACCATTTAAAACTTGCCAATATCTACTCCTCCGCTACCCTCCGCTTTATGTCCGTCCTGTGTGCACGGCACGCTGAAAAAAAGTCGCTAACCAATTTTAAAAAGCCTGGCTCAGAGCCAATAGCTGTTTATATTTACGATTTAGACGTTTCGGGGAATGAGCTAGACGGGGCACTGGCTCTGAGAGACAAATATTAATGTGGTTAGTATAAACATAAACAAACATTCACCAAGTGTTCGCTAGAGATTACTCTCAAAAATAATCTAGTCTTGAAGAGCTTTTTTAAGTTTGAGTTACAGTAAAAAAAAAATCCTTGATGAATTCAGGTGTCTCCACATCAGATAAATGTAATTCTTCAATACAATTATGCATTACTTTCCTTTACTTTTTTGTGTGCCATATGGTTACAAAATTTGGTTTTTATATATTGTTTTTGTTGTACAGTTTTGGCATATGGATTATTTTACCTGAGTCATTCTGCTACTTGTGTCTGGGTGTTATTCTATGAATTGTGAAAAGTATTTGGACCCCTCAGGTAAAACAGAAAACAGGTGTACCTTTTGTTGTTATTCTTCATTCTTATAAAGTGGACAGGGTTATTACTCTGTTATTTTCCTGAGTCTACAAAGAGGTTTAAATTCGTAACTTACATTTTTGTGTTAAAGAATTTCCCTTTGGGGACAATAACGTCCAACATCTTTGACCTATGTCTTCAGGTTGACACGAGCAGCCAGGTACAATTTGAAAAATGTTCCATGAGTTTCATGTCACATACTGAACATACTGACCAAACCCAGGTGTCACACCATAAGGATGTCTGACCAGTTCTTTACTGCACCTCAGGGCATAGGCGATATCTGTGACAGTGTCCTTTGTTGTTGCCTGCTCCTGTGATAAATCCATAAAAATATTTAACGATTGTTCAGCATCAGGTTCAACACAGACTTTTAGACCATTGAGCATACTTGACATCTTCTAAAAAAGCATTTTCGCTGAAATTCTTATAAAACCTAGCACAGATTATCTTTGACTTTGCTTTTGGAATCTTTGACTTTCTGGACACAGCAACCAGGTCATGGTCACTGAAGCCAACTAACAATTACATTACCTTGGAACACCTGTCAGGCACATTTGTATAAATACGATCTATACAGGAGGATGATTGAGCTCCATCTCTGTTCAGAGCATTCCTAGTTGGTATGGAAACAATTTGACTCAAATGACAAGTATTGGTCATATCAAGCAACCTTTTCTTCATAGAGCAGCCATCTTCAAACCAGTTCACATTAAAATCACCAAGACAGTACATTTCTCTATTTTCATCTGCAACTCTGTCAAACATATCACAGATTCCATTGAGATATTCTATTCTAGAGTTGGGTGGTCTAAAGCAACAACCAATCAGTATTGGGCTAGTATGGGGTAAATGCACCTGTATCCACAATGCCTCAATGTTGTCATTCATCAAATCAGGTCTTAGTTTTACTGGTATATGATGTTTCACGTAGATTGCCACGCCCCCGCCAAATCTATTTCTATCTTTTCTGAACATGGAAAAACCTTCAATTGATATCAATGAATCATCAAATGTACTATCCAAATGTGTTTCAGTTGTAGCCATTACATGAATTCCATTGTCCATCAATTTCGCTGAAAGTTCATGTGTTTTTCTTTTTTTTTTTTTTTTGCATTTTTATGCTTTATTGATAGTGCAGAGAGACAGAGGTGAAATAGGGCAGAGAGGGGAGTGACATGCAGAGAACGACCGCGGGTGGGAATCGAACCCGGGTCTGCTGCTGGGCCCGGCCCGGGAGGGGGACGCCTTACCAACTGAGCTAAAGGCGCCCCCAAAAGTTCATGTGTTTTATTCCTCAATCTGCAGATGTTTAAATGAGCTAATGCCAGGCCCTTAGGAAGACCCAGCTTGGAATAAGTCCCATCAATGCTTGAACTAGCCTGCCGGCTGCGGACAGACACAGGATTCAAGAAAAACATGTTTGACCTGATGCTTCTCCTTACGAGATTATGTCAAAGTTTGAGTTATTTTGTGGGTGGAGTATGAGCAATAAGGTATTAAAAGGTTGAGGACTGAGTGAATGAGACATAGGCGAAATGGCTCTCCACCAGTTACTGTGTGGTGTCACCGCGGTGATCCTTCTCTCAACCAGAGGTAAGACAGACAGATTTGACCAGTTACCAAGAACTTAAATAGATACATTATGTTTTGCATTACTTGATTTTTTTTTATCAATACATTTTTAATAAATATGCACATTTGGCAATATCTATCAAACTTTGTTAAATTCGAAATTTTTGACAATAAAATCAAAATGATCGATTCTATGATGTAGTTGCAAGTGCATGTTAAAAGCAAAGTGGTCTCTCCCTGCCCTCAAAGCAGTCTGAGCGTCCAACTAGTTCCCCTCTGAGGTCTAGGGGTATTTTCTCCAATTTTACATACTTCTATAAATACCTATTTTAAATGTGCAAGAAGATAAATTATACCAAACTGTTTTATATGGAAATGTTCAGAACACATTAGGCCTTTGTTTTCTGAGGTCTACTTATGTCCTAGACCATTGTGTATATAAATAACTGGCTTAAATGCTGAAAAATGAATTGCGATTTTTGAAAAACCTGGAAATTTGTGTGAAAGAAGAACCTTTAGTCATCCTGTTGAATTGTTTTGGTGTGCAACATGGACTATCTTTTCCCCCTTTTGCGAGTGTGGGTTATTGAAGAAAAGCGTTGCCAAAGTTAAGATAATGTCAATCAAATCAGAAGTGGATCTGAATCTGAGTTGAGAAGGGTTTGCGTCGAGGGTGCGGATTTTGGGACTTAATTTATAGCTGTTAAGATTCAACAGACATTCAATAATCTTCCAGTATGTATTTGATTATGTAGTTTTAGAATTAAAAAAAAGTTGATTGTAAAATCAATGTTTTTACCTTCATGCAATCGGTCAGAATTCTTCAATTAAAAAATGTAGTGCCAAAACGTTTACAACTTATTATAATTTATTTTAGTCATTTAAACACTGCACCTGTCACCTGTCCCCCTGACGCTCCTGTGTTGGTATTTGAGTGTGTCATGTACTGCACCTTTAAAGAAATGAAAAACAAACCAGCCCCGATGTGGCTCCTCTGGTTTTTCTAAAAACTAAAATCAAAACATTTCACACTCTCTTGTTGTCCCCAGGGCAGCAGTGGCTACTGCGGTAGTTTATCACCACCAGTATGACTGTGTGTGAATGAATAGAACCCGGATGCCTCTAAAGTTTAACAGTTTAATACGTTGCTGAAGACTCACTTTTGTTGCATTGGCCACAAGTTGAGACTTTGACACTCCTGACTTTTTTTTTCATGTATGTTATTTTGTATTGTATCTTGTACAGCACTTTGGTCAACTGATGCTGTTTTTAAATGTGCTATAGAAATAATTTTGACCTTGACTCTTGTTAGTAGAGGGTGTGTTATCACTATTAATGAATATCATTGTCTGTTTCATCGTGACATGTTGTTTTTTATTGTTCCATCTTTCTAGGTAGTTCACTTATTTGTCAAACTCCCTCTCCACGAGCTCACTCTCCACGAGCTCACTCTCCACCAGCGCTGCCAAGTAAGTATCCGACTCAACAAGTTTACTCTTCAGATTGTGTTTCCTCCTGTCAGCTGTATAAACAATGGATGGTAAATATAGTGAAGATCTTATGCACCTATTAAGGTGGTTAAGTAGGAAAATCCCACCCCCTTTTTTATATATACTGTATACATGTTTTTAAATGTATATTCTTGTGTTTTCTTCAATTTTATTTGCTATTTGTTTTATGTTTACACTTTGCTATATATATATATATATATATATATATATATATATATATATATATATATAAATATTAGGGCTGTCAAGCGATTAAAAATCTTATTAATTACAGGCTATGTGATTAATTAATCTAAATTAATCGCATACTTATATGACACTGTTATGCCTGTTTATAAATAACTGTATAGGCTACCGTTCGTCTCTCTCTCTCTCTCGTAACTTCTGTCTCCTCCTCTCAGCCAGGTTACTACATTAAATAAATTTAGGAACTACTAGCGCCGAAAAAAAACACAAAAAAACAAGCAGGTTAAATTACTGTCAATCTCCCACAACAGACAGCGCTGCACTGCCACAGGTGCGGTGCGCATAGCCTATGCCGACTCATTCACCGTCCTTCTCATAGCCAAACATATTGACACACACACACACACACACACACAAAGGAGGAAAAAAGACAGGCATATGCTTGGAAGAGTGAGAGGGGGCGGGTGTCCGTTTGAAGGAGACGATCGCAGCTAGCAAACAAAAGTGAGACACAGGAAGATTGAGAGATACTGTTTTGAACCTATTGTTAATTAGGCACCTACTAAATCAATAATGCACAGACACTGCGGAGAGTAACATAAGACGTATTCCTACCTTCATGTTTATTTGCACGGAGCAGCCCATAACACATCCATAGAGCCCTCTCTATGCTTCTTTCTTTACTCTTTAATCCCGTGCGGGCCGTGTCAGCAAGATACAGGTGCAGCTCCGCTATCGCCTCACCTCTTTTGCACCGGGTCAAAGGGCAATATAGAAGTGCGATTAATCTGTGTTAATTATTTTAATCGCGTAAATTTTTCTGTGATTAATTAATCAAAATTAACGCGTTAATTTGACAGCCCTAATAAATTTATACATTTATAAAAATAAAATAAAAATTATAAAAATACAGTAGGGGAGAACGGGGTAATCTGAGCCACTTTTTACATTTGCTTCCCTCTAAGCGAGCTAAATTGATTTATCATTCAAATTTACAAATTTCCCATTAATTCAGGATGTTTCCTAGAAATGGGCATTAGCAGAATTTTTTCAAGACAAAGGGCAGTGAAAATATGATTGTTTTAAAAAATGTTGTCATGTGGCTCACTTTACCCCAGCTGTGGGGTAAACTGAGACATACCAGTAAAATCAAGGGGGTAAAGTGAACCAGCTGGGGGTAAACTGATCCACTTAATTTTTCCACTCTGAAACTACCATAACAACACATATTGGCTGTGTCTTGATTCAGGTATTGCATGGGTATTGCAGCCTACGAAGGCTGCATTTGAAGACCGATTGCGTCATAGCGGCGTGCAAAGGCTGTCCCGTTTGCAAGGCTCCTTGCAAGGCTCCTCATATGCGGTCGTGAAATGCAGCCTTCGTTTCACGGTTTTGAAGGCTGCATCAGATGGATCCTTCGCGGCCCAACATATCCCAAGATTCATTGCGTTTTTTTCAGAGATGGCATAAAATAAAATAAGAAATAACAAAACAGCAACGTGTTGCTCCATCTTATTAACTTTTATCTTCCTTTCTTTTTTTCTTGTACTTTTTTTTCTTTTCGTCTGGTAGACAACTTATTTTTCTTTTTTCCTCCGTTGACAGGGCTGTCTCCGTTGGCAGCAATCAGGGTTGCTAGGCTGCACAGGAGCGGCGAGTCGTCACGCAAGGTAACGGCTTGTTACGTAAACCGGAAATGCTCGTAAACCGAGACCTGCGGAGACCGTCTCATTTAACAAGGCTCGTTGGCCTTAAAACCGGCCTTAAAATCGGCCTTCATAGGCTATAGCCTTCATAGACCGCGAGACTGCGTCCTACCAAGTGCGTGGTCTCTGAATCAAGACACAGACGATGTAACAGTTAGAATCCTGAAAGCTAGCCACACATTCCAGAACTAATGTCGGACTAGTAAACAAATTATTGGGTTTGGTCAATTAAGCAATGCACATTTTCTAAACGCTTGAAAGTAACTCTGAACAAAATCAAATACAACATATTATAATTCAAAAGGTTTTAATAAGATTCAAATGAAAGATAGAACCAGTTAGATTAGAACACAGTCTGGGGGTCAGAACACAGGACCCTTAGAGCCAGCTTGTGTCTGGGGGTCAAAGCATAGGAAAATCAGTACCAGCGAGAACAGCCTGGGACTCAGAACACAGGAGAAGACCCAACTGGATTGTAACATCAGCCTGTCATACAATACAACTAGGCCTACTCTACATTCCAGCCCTGAAGGTTACAGGGAAAGATGAGAAGGTGCTCTTTCCGTGTGGTTGCCCCAGGTCGTCTTCCTGGTGTATTTCCTTGGCATGATGGCTTTTCTACAATGTGTATGACATTAAAATAAAACATATGTTATATAATATTACATTAAAATATGTTTAAGACTAAACTTTACTTGTGCCTCATGGTGGGGGAAAGTGAGACAGTGTCTCACTTTCCCCCACAGCATTTGGCTCACTTTCCCCCACCACCACAATTTGAGAAAAAACTATTATCTTAGCATTCCAGGCTAATCTTTAGCTAATATCATCACATGGTTTTTATATGTTGGTAGTTCAGCAACACATATGATAGAAGTGTTTCTACGTGAATACATTTGCTTTGGCACAACAGTTGATTAAGTTGACAGCAAGAAAATTTACTTTTATATGCAAAATACCTATTTTGGTGAAAAAAACATGCTTACCATAGCACCATGAGGTCCTCTCTTTCAGGGCCATGGGGAAATTAGAGGGGCTTGCAAACATATATCTCACATGACCACAAATGTTTTCCGTTGCCTAGATACAGGGGGTGGCTCACATTACCCGATGCCTCAGATTCCCCCGTTCTCCCCTATATAGTTTTTCGCTCTAGAGAAGAGTGGATAAGATGTTTCCCTTAAAGCCACTACGAGTAAAATGGCACGTTGGCGGCTCCTTTGGACAAAAGCGGTAGTATTTTTACGACGCCGGCTGTCGTGAAGCTGTTTTCTAGTTCGTGCCGGGCGTGCAAGATTCAAATGATCAGGAAG
This sequence comes from Ammodytes marinus, assembly GCF_949987685.1. NCBI lineage: Eukaryota > Metazoa > Chordata > Actinopteri > Uranoscopiformes > Ammodytidae > Ammodytes > Ammodytes marinus. The sequence continues at coordinate 17,637,073 of NC_137227.1, forward strand.
CAATATAGTGCATGTCCGTGTGTTGAAAGTGTGAGGGCACGGGACTCTTTTCGGCTCAGTGAGAGTGGTTACACAGCATCAACTAATGCCAGTCAGTGCTACACACACCTGATTGCAATGAGTTGATGCAGTGTCACCTCTCACGGAGCTGAAAGATTCCGTGTCCTCACACAAAGCAAATGAACGAGAGATGGCAGTTAGTATGGATCACGATGAGGTAATGTGTTTATGTTGTTGTAAATAATGACTATTTCAGATGAATAATGGTCATCTGATGATGCTGGTGAGGCAAAGTAAACTGTGTTTTAGTAGGCTACCGCTCATTCATTTAGGAGTAAACACTGCAGTCTAGGTTCGCTCCGTGAAATTGTGTATATGTTGCTTGGCAACGCCCTCCCGCCCGCCTATCACTCTCCCTTTTAGCTTTTCTTCATTGAATTTTCTTTCTTTTTTATTTGATGGTTCAGCCCCGTTATCAGTCATTATGACGACAAATAACTGTCTCAAACAAGGCTCATGCTCCCCTTCCCTCACCTGGAGGGATAGGCTTCTCAAATCGCGTTCCTGCACCACACTGAAATCTGCGACCAATACAGATATGTGACCATAGAGCATGCACGCGTGAACCGAAAATCGGACTGGGTGTACGACCAGATCAAACGCAGTAATAAAAACTATATAAAAACTTATTTATTTGCACTGATGGTCTCGTTTGCTGTTAAAGGTAATTTATGATTATGAGAGGAAACATGAGGCTGTTTAAAATGTATTTAAATGTTACTGCTTTAACTTAAAGGTGTGGTCAGCGATTCTGGAGAACGCTTGTTGTCAAAATCACTTTTTGTCAAAATCAGTGAATATCTCTTCTCCGATCCGCTTCCTCTCCGTATTCTGTGTGTGTTCACTGGGGAAAAAAATCCAGTCTTTAAACACAGCCTAGGCTCTGTAAATGGGTATGTTGCTATAGCTATGTTGGGCCCCCTTTGTTGACGTACCCATTTGCATGGACTAGGCAGAACGGACAGGTAGCAGAATGTGAGGAGATATTCACTGATTTTGACCAAAAGTGATTTTGACAACAAGCGTTCTCCAGAATCACTGACTCCACTTTTAACAACCATGACCTTTTTCTGTAATCTTTCCCAAGTTGTTTTAACATTATTCATGTAACATAGACTTCATTGCATGAGTAGCGGCACTTGAAGTTTGGTCACATACATATGTCCAATGTTTACCTCTCTTATCATCTATCAGAATGTGGCATGGCCGTTCGTAACACCAGGATTGTAGGAGGTCAAGACTCCTCTCCAGGTGCTTGGCCCTGGCAGGTGGACATACACAACAGGGAGGGACACATCGCCGGAGGGTCCCTCATCTCCGACAGCTGGGTGCTGACGAATGCTTTCACCATTATATAGTAGGGGCCAACATTTCCTTTGATTTTGGTTTGATAGCTTGCCTTGCAACAGGTCTTAAAATGTAATGCAGACTATAGTTGGCACCTTCTAGTGGTGATAGTTCTAGATTGCAACCCTCCGTGTTTACCCGTCCCTCTCATGATAAGTGTAACATCGCTTGAAAATAAAAGTTTTTTCTTTATTTCCTTAGAATGTGCATTTTAATATGTGCATGGGAGAGAGGCGCTGAGGCCGCCATGTTGTACCGCCATGTTTAAACAGTAGCACAGAACGAACAAACTTACGGCCTTTATACGTTTTTATAAATAGTGGGTGTCTGCTGGAAATGTGCCAAATAACTAAATACATCTTCACCTCATCGCTCCCAATAACTTCGTTATTGTGGAAAGAGTTGAGGCGGTGGTGGATGATGCCATCTCTGGTAACTAGCTTCTTGTCCTTGAAGGCCACCGTAGCTTCTGTAAATTCTCCAAAATGGGATGTGTGGATATGGAGCGTTGCAATTAAGAACATTCACCAATAAGATGATGCCAAGATACACATTATTACACACACAGCACCATTTCAGATCCAATCACAATCAGGGGGAAGAAGCAAGATAATATGAAGCTACTAATGTGAAGGTTCTAACAAAAACCTAACAATTTTACTTCTGTGTCTTCAAAAAAGTGAAAAAGCTGAGAACATAACGGTGTATCTGGGCCGCCACAGCCAGTCCAGTCCAAACCCCAATGAAACTTATCGGGCAGTTGAGAGAGTTGAATGCTATCCTGATTATGATGGCTACAGCCCCAACAATGACATATGTCTCCTGGAGCTTTCGTCCCCTGTGGAATTCGATGACTACATACAGCCAGTCTGCTTAGCCTCCGCGGAGAGCACATTCCACACCGGGACCAAAAGCTGGGTCACTGGTTGGGGGATCACTGATAACGGTAAGATTGCATAACTGTACATATTACAGATAAACATTGCAGTTTGTCTTAAAGGTGCACATCAACTAAATTTTCTATAATTGCACGATTCTGAAGGTTATGGATCTGTTCATATGATGGTAGTTGTAATTTATGAAACATTTTCTTAATAAAAACATGCTGAAAATCTCCATTTTTTAAAATCTCCATTTAGGAAGATATGCTGACATACTTCAGGAGGTGAATGTACGGATAGTGGGAAACAACGAGTGCCGATGCACCTATCCTCAACTCACAGAAAACATGATGTGTACCGGGGCCAAAGGGAAGGATGCTTGTAGGGTAAGCACCGCTTTTTAGAGGATTTTTTTTACTATTCAATATACAAGAGAGAGCAAAATAAAGCAGTAGATTTGTTATTAAAGATCTTAACAACAATCTAAATTCAAGGGAGGTGCTCATAGTGTAGTGGTTAGTATAATGTATATTTTTGTCGTGACTTTAAAAGCCGGACTTTAGAATTATATATCAGTATCCTACACCAACAACTATAGACAGATGGATGGATGGATGGATGGATGGATGGATGGATGGATGGATGGATGGATGGATGGATGGATGGATGGATGGATGGATGGATGGATAGATAGATAGATAGATAGATAGATACTTTATTGATCCTGAAGGAAATTCAGACATCAACTTCTGTCAATTCCTGATCCACAGGGAGACGCAGGGGGCGCGCTGGTGACCAAAACCTTCGATCGTTGGGTCGGGACTGGGATTGCGAGTTTCGGTAAGGAATGCGGCGAAGATCCCGGTGGCTTCACGCGTCTGTCCCGGTACGAGGACTTTATCAGAAATGTCACTAACCAAACCAGCAACAGCGACGACGGCAGCTTGCCAGGTTTCATCACCCACAGGTCCATGGGAAACGACAGCGACTCACACTTCACCTGTCCGACTGCCCCACCTCCCACTACCGAATACCCACCTCACACTACCACGTTCCCCCCTCACACTACCAAGTTCCCCCCTCACACCACCACCGAGGACGGTAAAGGTGGCGGCAGCATCTTCGCCAGTGGCGAAAACCTGATCCGCTTCTCCCACTTCACTCACTTCTTCTCACTCGGTGGTTTTCTGGTTCTTTCGTTCTATGCGCTGGTGTGAAAAAGAAAGGGTGAATCTGTCTACGTAAGACTTTATAGGGGCCGTATTATGCTAATTTATTGGGGTTCAAATTTGTGTTTTTGGCATCTACTAGAAGTGATTTTCATGGTTAATTGTTTTAAAAAAGCTTTGCTTTTTTTTCTCTCCCACTATCCAATTTCTTCATTACCAATTTCCAGCCCTATCTGAAAGGCTCCATTTTAGCATTCTTTTCATGTAGTAAAATATACAAAAATGTAAAACACTGGGATTGTCCACAAGAAACAAAACGTAAAGAAGTATGAGATAGAACGTGGATTGGGATTCCTTTACCCTTTTTATTTCTTTCATTAAAAACAACAAGTTATGTGTTGATGTAAAGTGTTTCAATCTTCTACGTATCATCTTGAACACATCTTGATTCAAGTATTACTCTTGTTTAAAATGATTGGCTTTCAGAGAGATTTTTTTATAATAAAAACATAATTAGTAATGATTCCCATTTCCTGTAATGTAATGGACAATAAAGCATCTTATCTAAAAATGATTTCATTTATTGATTTATTGAAAAAAAATCAGTACATGGTGTTGATGTATTTCTTAAAGGTTCCTGGGAAGTAATCATAAGAAATGTTGAGTACAATACGATACGATATTGCAATTCATATCATGATACAATATTGAGCGTGTGATTTATTATAAATTTAATGTTGCACTGCTGATTAAAATAAAACTTACAAATAAGAATAATTCAACTTCATGTATCTTATTATGAAGAAGAGATTTCCGAGAGATTTAAACAACTTATCGCCAAAACAAAGACACTACTTCTCTACTGCTTTTTTTTAAAGAAGCATTACACCTATTTTTAAAATTAATTGTAAATGTAAACTTAATTTAGGCACTTGTCTGTAACTTTCTTTCAAAGGTTTTTTTATTCAATAAAAGATTTGCAAAGCAATTACAGTACAATGATTACGTTTTTCCCCCTTTCCCCCCCGCCCCCCCTCTGAACACACCCGGCCACATCCCACCCCCAACACCCAACCACAAACAATCCTGCATCAAAAAATCAGCACAAAAAACAATACACAACGTTAAAAATGACAAAAACGAAACACACGCTACAAGAAACAAAAATAAACAATATGAAATAAAAAAAAAACATAAAGAAATAAAATTAATTCAAATAAAAGAGGGGAGGAGGTAGCTACTCTTCTATTGTTGTTGTTGGTTTTTTTAAATAATTTAGGAAGGGGCGCCAAATTCTGTCAAATGTATTCTCGGATCCCTGGGTAGTATAACGTTGGGTAGTATTTTCTCTAAATTCATACATGACATAATGTCTCTAATCCAATGTGAGTGGGAAGGAGGAGCAGGATCTTTCCACTTGAGTAAGATTACCCTACGAGCAAGTAATGAGGTGAAGGCCAGTACCTTCAGCTTCACTTTAGGCAAGCCTGAATTTGGAGCAATGCCAAAAATAGCAGTGAAAGGGTTCGGCTCAATTTGATGCTGAAGTAGGGGAGAACGGGGTAATTTGTCACATGGGTTGGATGTCACATTCGTTATATCTCGCCACCAGAGCGCGCTAGCTCTGAAATGTTGATATAAAAAAGGTCCAGAATTGGGATCAGAGGTCACATACATAGACTTCCTTGGAGGAAGACAGCTGCATTTCAGGTGAGAGGATGTTTTGTGTTTTTCATGTCAAATTCAAAATATTTTGCTTCTCAGTATTTTTCTTCTAGGCTTTTACACAATGGGTTTATAACAAAACACTTGTTACCCTCAGAAAGTGTGAAGGGTAAACTATAGTTTAGATTGTGGTTAGCAAGCTAATTAGTTGTCAGATGGTTGTTGGCCTTGATGCTAGCAAGAAATTCAAGTTGGGGTTGGTCGTCAAATTTTTTGGGGGGTTGGTTGTCACATGTTATCTCAAGGCTGCAGCCAGAAAAGGAACCCAATAACGAAAGAAATTGTCAAGCTGTATCCTCACTGACACCCCAGAGAAGGAAAGAATAGAGCAGGAAAAGGCAGCTAGCAAGCAAAAGAAAAAAGGGCAACAAAATCAAAACAACCCAGTGCATCCCAAACTAGACCAGCTGCCAAGGCTACATTAAGTTATGTAGGCCTATTTGTCAACTTGACAATGCAATTAAACATTCAAATTTGGTTCTGCCTCCTTGCCTTCTTTTTAAGATTTTTCCCATTAAGATAACATTGTGACAAACAACCCCATAGTGTGTGACAACCGACCCCTTGATGGGGTTGGTTGTCACAATGTGTCAGAGTGTCTTTGATGGTAAATTACTTCTTCATTACAATAAGTTGGAAAAAAAGAGAGACACGCATTTCTAGCCAACACCTTAAGCTTCAATTTAATGTAGGAATGGCTATTGACAGATGTTTTGGTGATGAGCAATTCTCACTAGAGTAAAAAGTGTGGCTACTTACCCCGTTCTCCCCTACTTCAGAAATTGTTTGAAAAACTGATGTCCAGAACTCAGTCAAGGTGGGACACAACCAGTACATGTGAAAGAGTGATGCCGGTGCGCTCTTACAGCTATCACAGGTCGGGTTTACATCGGGGAACATACGAGCTAATTTAGTTTTAGATATGTGGATACGATGTACTACTTTAAATTGCACAAGAGCATGTCGGGCGCACATAGAGGTAGAATGTATCTGATCCAAGACTGAATCCCACATGTGATCTGTGAAGGCAGAACCTAGGTCCTGCTCCCACAGGGTTCTTATAGCTGCTAATGAGGGGCTATGCAACTTCGAAATAAGGTTGAAAAACACAGAAATTGAGCCTTTTAATGTGGGGTTTACAGAAAGAAACAAATCAACATGATTGGCTGGCGGTTTATAAGGGAATTGGGGAATTAACTTCTGCGTAAAATGCCTGATTTGCAGAAATCGGAAAAAATGTGTCTTTTCGATACCAAAATGTTTTGTCAATTGAGAAAAACTAACAAATAGATAATTAATAAATAAATCACCGATGCATTTTAAGCCTTTTTTATGCCAGATCTTGAATGCACCATCCACCGTCGAGGGAGTAAACAAATGATTAGCTGCAATTGGGCTGAAAAGATAAGATAGGATTCCTAAAGTTAGTTAAGATTTGCTTCTGTAATACCAAATCAGAGAAAATCCTATCTTAGACTCTCCTATCTTAAGTTAGGACTTAAGATAGGAAGTTTCTGTAATATGGCCCCAGTTGTTATAGATGTACTCAGCCATTCTGCTCCTACTGCTGACTGTTGAGCATCACTATAACTCGTTTTCTTTCTACAGTTTTTAGCCTTTTATTTATGACATTTCTTATCAGCAAACTATTTTTCAACACATATGCTACTGCATCCTGTATGTGAAAGTGTGTCCACTGCCCTGTACACCAGCCATCATGGATATATCACCTGACTT
>NC_137227.1:17646491-17648991 GCF_949987685.1 Ammodytes marinus
CATTAGTCCGACATATTATACAGCAATGTTAAAGGTGCTACGAGGAACTTTTAAATATTTCTGAAACAATCTAATGTATCCTCTGATGATTATAAAAGACATGTAACAGCAAACAAAACCATCAGTGCAAAGAATGCTATTTTTATATAGTTTTTCTTAATGCCTTTGTCATGGGTATACGCTCACCCAGGAACTACAGCTGGCGTTGTAAAAACACTACCGCTTTTGTCCAAAACGGGTGCAAGAATTACCACAAACTGAAAGTACCTCGGAGCACCTTTTAAAGCTGGGGTATATGATTTCTGATTGGTCAGAGTGAGGCTCCGATTCTCTGTTCTTGGGACTGTCCATTCATTTTGTACGTGCGTGAAATGTGCTAACCAAATACGGTTAGCTTGCCCTGCCTTATTCCATGTTTAGTCCTATGAGAGCTTCATTAAAACTGCACTATATTGCATGGCCTCCCCAATGACTCCCTTCCCCTCCCAGTGTGTCTGCCTTTTACGCCATATTCAATAAAACATGCCATTAAAGTGTAAAACTCACCTCGTAATGCCCACCCATTTACATGGCCCGCCGTATTACAATATTAAACATAACATGGCCATGGCTTTTTATAAGTACGTCAAACCCATTTTATAATTAGATGATGTACAGCTGAATAAGGATCAACTTCATGTATGTTCCCAAGGACATTTCACAGACCCTAAACTGTGGATTTATATTAGTGTTTGCTCAAAGATGATTCAATTATGCAAAAAGGAAATGTTTCTAATGAGTGGGATGGGGAATTTTTATCACTGTATTTGTATATTGTACTCAGTGTAAAGTTGGATAGTTGAATACCTATAGGACAAGGTTGGGGTTACTCTATACACTTATCTTCAACAGATACCATAGAAAGACCACAATCCATTGGTTTCTATGAGAATGTGAGGCTTCAGTGATATTGTGTGTGTGTGTGTGTGTGTGTGTGTGTGTGTGTGTCTGTGTGTGTGTATGTGTGTGTCTGTGTGTGTGTATGTGTGTGTCTGTGTGTGAGAGCATTTTCATTTACTTTAAAGCTATAGTGCCTAACTTCTGCCCCCCATGAGGAATTCTGAGTAATTACAACAACATTGTCGGCGCATCTACATGAGGTAAAGCCTTCCATGATCGCGCATTGGATTTTATACCTTCTGCTGTACGTCCAGGTTTTTTCTTAGCAGTAGAATCAACAACTGAAACATTTCTTGGGATTTTTCTGAGCTCTTGCGCCAGTGTCGGGAGGCGACACCAGTTAGTAAACGCTGCCATACTGAGAAATACAGAGAGTTTGGTGGAGCTGATAGGGCTTAATCAACTTTGTGTCAACTCATTTGACGATGGCTTAAATGTAACCGATATTAATCTATATGAAAAAGTTACGCACTATAGCTTTACGGCACCATTTCGGACTGACTCTAAAAAAACACAATATATATATATCAGGCTTTTTCGCGGTACATATGATTCATTCATTTCTGGTTTTGATCTTATGCTCATTTTAAATATATATATATATATATGTGTGTGAAGGTGTTGTACTCCCGGGAGCACTCTCAGCATGTTTTTAAATAGCATTTGAACATATCTGAAATATACCGACTAAAAATATGTACAACCCGGCCCCTTCTCGTGTGCCCACTCGCTCTATATGAGAAAGGCCGCGAAAAAGAGCATATACCCCCGCTGTGCTCATTCCAGCTTCAAAGAGCTAGATCACTCTAGTTGAACGGTGTTGGAGGGACGTTGTAACCACTTAAACACACCTTAAAAAAACGTGTGTGTGTGTGTGTGTGTGTGTTTTTGTTTGTGTGCGTGTTTGTCTGTATACTGTATGTGTGTGTGTGTGTGTGGGTATGTGTGTCCGTATGTGTGTGTGGGTGTGGGTATGTGTCCGTGTGTGTGTGTGTGGGTACGTATGTGTGTGTGTGTGTGTGTGTATGTGTCTGTGGGCGTGTGTGTGTCTACTTTTCATTTATATTTCATCACACTATAGAGGCTAGCAGCTAGGTGAGTGCAACTTAATGAGACGTCAGTATGTAGAGGGCTGAAGAGGAATATGTAATAATCCCGTCACACACTTACACAGCAGGCCAAGAGAAAAAAGCCTTTGATCAGTTGGGTGTGTCTGTAGGGAGAGTGAAGTCCTAAGACTGGAAGTATAGGGGCAAGACATTCATGATCTGTCTCGTACACACACACACACACACACACACACACGCACGCACGCAGGCAGAACACACACACACACACACAATGAAGCAGTATGGATACATAGCTATATAATGTTAATCCATGGAGGCCTACAAGCTATTTGCACGACTTTTGATCATAGATTAGAAAAAAAGTATTATGTGCGTCCTCAGCACTTTGTAAATGGTAAATGGACTCCACTGATGTATCATCATTCCCTGGTTTTTCACAGACCCAAAGCGCTTTACATTGTTTCGTACACATTTACCCATTCACACACACA
>NC_137227.1:17653991-17658991 GCF_949987685.1 Ammodytes marinus
ATTCAACACTGATAAAATACCTTAACCCCTTAACCCTGGACATAGCACACAACACAACTGGAACACCTTCCTTTTTCATCTAGTTTTAATTTGAACCACTTGTGCTTATGTTAACACTTGCAGTAACTTGAATACTTGATATTTCTTGTGTGCATATATTAGTTAAAGGGACACTGTGTAATATGACATCATCAAGAAAGTTCTAGAAAGTTCTAGAATGCAACACTCCCTGGGTAACCCCACCCCTTTCGAATAATAACAGAAGCCACAGTGGCCTTCAAGGACAAGAACAATTCTAAATTTTAAACTATGCACCTGATGACATTCAAAAAACATGGATTCCTCCATAAGATTTACCCTCTCAATGTAGAAAATGTAATTGTCCGCTCAGGGGGATAATTCAGATTATTGGCAGAGGTGATTTTACACCAATCAGGACATATTTATGAATGAGGATATTGATTTAAGTTAATAAATTACTTAAAATGTTACACAGTGTCCCTTTAAGACTTCTATTGTATATTAATCTAATTTATTTCATTCTGTTGTATATGTTCTATTTGGAGCTCAGTCTAATACAGAGTCTGCCACACCAACATTTCACTGCAAATATTGTGTGAAGATGTGACCAATCTTGAATTCTTGTTTGTCTTTTTCCACAATAAATCTCTTCACATGTCTTTGCTATGGATTATATTGTATGGACGGATTACCACATGCTTTGGAGATGGCGGACCCACTTCAACGTTTCGGCTTTCTGGGCTAAAGACTTAGATTTTGATCGGTTGGTGTAGAATTGTCAATTGGCCATACATACATTCTGCTTTATTTATTTTTATTGTTAAGCCCTTTGTAACTAGTGTTAAAAATAAAATGTAATAAAAAAAAAATACACATGAATGCATTACCTCCCTAAAAGTCTGTAATTACGAGCACAAATCAGCCATCAAAACAAATAATTCTGACTGTGCAATGGCCAAGGACTCTTAATTCAATTCAATTCAGTTTATTTAAGAAAAAATGCAAAATAACACATGATCATACATGGGTTAAAAATGTCAGAATTAGCCAAAAAGCTTTTTATCATCTGTAGTCCCCTGACATCAATGTCAATGTTAATTATGGTTTGTCTTTTTCCACTATGGTCTCTTCACATGTATTTGCATAATAATAGCTGAGAATTCGTAGACTGAGCAAATTCTCATCCATCACTGTCACCATGGCTACATCTTCATCAGCTGACCCTACGCACTACCCCTTTAATGGACGGAGTTTGTGACGTGAATAAATGTATAGTCTAAATTGATATATACACACACACACACACACGACGAGGTCTCTCTTATCTCCTAATAGGTTCACTCACTACCAACACTTCCTTTAATTAATGAGATGATAGGGACATGGTGATGGATGTTGGGCATTAAATATACAGCTTATTACACATAGCGTTACTTATAGCAATAGCTTAGCTTAGCATAGCACAGCTTATGTAAAAGGGGGTTTCTGAATTGTTTGAGTTGCCAGAAGATTTACAACGTTCATAAATAAGTAAAATAATAAATAACTATTTTTTGAAGAGGTTTGACACATTGCATTTTAAGATCCTTTTTATTTACTGAATATCAAGATCAATTACATATACTACATTTTGATGCTGCAGTGGATTTATCTGGACATATCATACTCACACTTGTATGAGGTATTATATAGACTATGTGCAATTGAAATGCTTGTATGACCTTGTAAGATATAATGACAAACATTTGCAAATTCAATGGAAGAAAAGGAGAGTTCTTCATCGTTTAAAAAAAGAAAGAAAATATAATATAATTAGTGCTGTCAAACGATTAAAATATTTAATCGCGATTAATCGCATTAATGTCATAGTTAACTATTCTAGCCTAAATGTCCCTTGATTTCTTTTTGTCCCATTATTTTTTCTCATTGTAATGCTATTATCACATCCATTCTCTACACCAGGGGTGGCCAACCAGTCAGAGACAAAGAGCCACATTTTTTACTGTGTTACTGCAAAGAGCCACATCGTACACACGGGTACACACAGTGGCGATTCCAGGAAATTTTGACGGGGGTGGCCAAGGTGGGCCACAGAGTTGAATAGCATGTGATATGCTGTACAACCAATTCAAAGATGATTTATAATCCCAAATGCCCAAATCATGTTAGTATCCATTGTAATGTTTGTCAGAAAACTAAACCCCTGAAGGGGGGTCTGGGGGCATCCCCCCCCAGAAGATTTGTTTGTGTTTTTAACATGTAATCTAAGCATTCTGGTGCATTCTGGCGAAGATAATAAAGGAAAAAGTCAATATTTATTTCAGCTCAGATGAATAGTAAAATTAGCAAGACAACATAACTTGCTAGCAGCCAGATGCCTAACAACTGCACAGAGGGACGGATGACCACTAGGTTTTGACCAAATATCTTGCTAAAAAAATAAACCTTTATTTATGAAAGTCTGCCCTTGCTAAGAACATGTTACACTCGCTAACTACAAACATTAATTTTTTTATTCAGATTTCAAAAATCTGCTGGGACACGTGCCTATACACATGCATGGGTGGCACGCATGTCACAAGCACACTTATGCTGTTTTCAAGACCTTTGCTGACCAGAGACCAGTTCTAGTGGCCACAGTCCTACCATTAATTTAGTAATTGAAAATTGAAAACTGATCTCATATCAGTGGATTGGAGTGTTTGTGTGATGAACTTGGCAACTACCTATCAAAAAAAGTTAAGAAAGAAAAAAAAATACATATCATCTCTGAACTAGGATACATATCAGGAAAAAAATGTAATTAAAAAAATAAAATGAAAATAAAAAATAACATTTGAACTGGGGGGGGGGGGGGGGCACTGGCGTGGCCAGTAAGATTTCAGGGGGGGGGGGGGCGTTTTTATTTTCGCGGGGAGCTTGCACATGCATGCACAAGCATTATTTATTAAAAAAAAAAAAAAAAAAACGGGCCCCCAGATCGTTAAGGCCGCCCCTGTGATAATGACAGGACTGGACTCCTACAGTACTAAAGACGACAGGGCAGTCATTTTCAACAATGAACATTGTGTGCACTGCCTCACACACAAACTCTCAGTTCAACCAAGTCCACAAACAAAAATATAACAATTTAAAATAGCGTTTTTCTCTTACTATGCATGTTGCTTTGTGGGACTTACTTTTAGCATGGAGAGAGCTGAAGTGGCGCCGAAGATTTGAAGCCTTGAAATGCGCAAATGACACCTGGCATATAAAGCAGAATGGCCTGCTATAACGTTCAACAAAAAATATGAACTCTCCCACTCTGTTTCGGAGCGAACTTGACACAAATAGTTTACTCACGGAAAACCTCCCTCCAAGCTGAGCGGGCAGTTTTATGTTGCGTCCGCACCAAACGTTTGCGAACGTTATGTTGCGTCCCCAATTAAACATTTGCGAACAGGCATACACATAGGGCCTACACATTAATAAAATAAAAAATGAAATAATAGACAACATGTAAAACGAACGTAAGAGCCGCATGAAACGTTTGCGAACATGCACACACATAGGCCCACACAAAAAAAAAAGTATATAAAAAAAAAAAAAAAAAATTATAATCACATAATTTGATATGAACTGAAGAGCCGCACGAAGCTGGGCAAAGAGCCGCATGCGGCTCGCGAGCCACGGGTTGGCCACCCCTGCTCTACACCCTTGTAATTCAGTGTAGGCCTATTTCTTCTAAAATATCATCATTTGCAATTCAGTGCAAATAGCCCACAATGTAGAACATTTTTCTAACGGTGAAAAAAGAAACCTAGTCCTAACTCCTTTTTTCTTAGTCTTTTTTCTTGCTGCTTGGCATTCAGAGCAGGTACAAAACCAGGTGCAGTTCCATGTTAAAGGGAGCCTCACAAATTGACTGCACGAGCACAACCTTCTCTGCTGCAGTGACATTTCTAAATATGATAAAAAATGTATGATGAGGTAGGATGTAATCAAGTTTGTAGGAGTGAAAACCAGTCACAGTGCACTATGAAATGTGTATCGATTCATGGTAAATGGTAAATGGACTTGCCATCTCCTATGTAAAGCGCTTTGAGTGCGAGAACAGCGCTATATAAATTAAATATATTATTATTATTATTATTATTATTATTATTATTATTATTATTATTATTATTATTATTATTATTATTATATAGCGCTTTTTAGACGATTTTCTCAGGCCCAAAGCGCTTTACAATTTTTACCACATTCACCCATTCATACACAAACTCATACTCCGATGTCAGTAGCTGCCATGCAAGGCGCTCTCTGAACCATCAGGAGTAATGTGGGGTTCAGTGTCTTGCCCAGGGACACTTCGACATGCGGCATTCATAACACTGGTGTCTGTACCATAGACATATACTGTATATACACACTCACACATGACCTTGCACATGGCTTTAGTGCTGGGCATGTGCACTGCCTGTTGACACTGGTCATTTCCCTCGGGGTGAATCATAGAACGATATTTCCGCGGTTTGCCAGATGTGAACTATACAAAAAAAGATGATTGGAATGCTGCCGTTCTGTTTCACTGCTCCAGAAATCGCTCCCTGTTCGACCTTATAATCCGGTAAATCAATTAGGTTTGGGCACCAGTCGTATATTTGCATTTTTTCAAAGTGTATCTGTAAAATCTGACGACATCTTGTGGATTTTTGTGCCACACATGAGGCATAAGGACTGTCAGGTTACAGTCAAAGTCCAGACCTAAAAACAATTGTGAATCTCTGGAAAGATTCGAAAATTGCTGTTCACAGACTCTCCATCCAATCTGACGCTGAATATGAAGCTCAAGCTATTTTTCAAAGAAGAATGGGCAAAAATGTTAGTCTCTATATGTGCAAAGCTGGTATAGACATACCCCAATAGACTTGGAGCTGTAATTGCAGCGATAGGTGGTTCTACAAAGCATTTACTCTCGGGGCTGAATACGTTTGCATGCC
>NC_137227.1:17668991-17671491 GCF_949987685.1 Ammodytes marinus
ATTAGCGGAGAGAAAACTTTTATAATGATATCTTTCATTTGCCCCCTGCAGACATGTTTTTATTCAAGTGGCACCAACTGACTCGTTTTTAACTGCAAACTACCCTTTTAAAAGATAGACAAGACGTAACAATATTACATGCTTTTAAAGCCTCGCTCTGATTGGTCAAAGTGTACAGCTCATGTTAACTTTGACCAATCAGAAATCATATACCCCAGCTTTAAAGACCGGATCTTATATGTATATTATAGAGTCATTTGGTTTTTCTTCTCTTTGTGCTTTGAAATATTGATGTGTCCATGACTTTACATGCAAGGTCTTCATCACTGGCATCCAGTCAGAGCGCGACCCAGCGTATGTATAATACATGACTGTGCTAGTTCCAGTTAATCAGTGTTAACATCAGAGAGTCCCAGCTGCAGCTTCTCATCTGTAGTCCTAAGAAGAAGTGTTTAAAAATAATTACAGCAAAGTGTGTGTGTGTGTGTGTATGTGTGTGTGTGTGTGTGTGTGTGTGTGTGTGTGTGTGTGTGTGTGTGTGTGTGTGTGTGTGTGTGTGTGTGTGTGTGTGTGTGTGTGTGTGTGTGTCTAACTCCTGAGTGCTTGCGTACTTCAAGTCTGATTTGCTCTTCTCTCTGAAGATTGCATCAAGTGGTTGAAATGTTTTGGATAATGTCGCACTTCAAGGCTCGGCTCGTAATTACCTTTCCTAAAACGTGCTACGTGGCATCGCTGCCGACTTTTTGTACTAATTGTTCATTTAAAAAAATTTTTTGCCAATACTTTATGATGGAAGGAGCAAGTAAAACAGTAACTCAATACTGCATTTAAAAATTGCTACTAAGAAAAGCCCACTGTTGGTGTATTATAAACATTGCAACCTTGTAATTAGGGGATTTTGAGAGGCAAGTACTGTTTCCTTAAAAGGTGATCCGAAGAACTTTCAGTTTGTGTTCATTCTAGCACCCCCTTTGGACAAAAGCGGTATTGTTTTTGCCACGCCTGCTGTAGTTCCTGGGTGAGCGTATACCCATGACAAGTAAGAAAGTGTTGCTAATAGTGCTACTTTACAATAAGCCATCACATATTTCAAACAGCTGGTGCATTATCCACCTCATGGATGACTTTGCTGTTTAGCTCTCAACATCTGCCCACCAGATTTTAAATAAAAGATTTACGCCTACATTGTTTGTTTTTTTCGCCCGAGGAGATGCTCTGGTTCAATTTAACATCGCTCAGTCGGCAGAGACTTTAGACAACACGACATGAATGAACTGAAGTGTGAAGGACATAATACTTTATACAAGAGGCCATGAATCAAAACTGACATTTGCAGAGATGGCATATAATATTAAAATGTGCAAGTTACTGTGACAAGATAAAGAGTCAGGGTTAAGACGAATGGGTATACAGCAAGTATATCCCGCAAACAAGATCTTGGGGTGGATGTTAAAGGTGCACTATGTAATTGTGGGTGTGTCAAGAGATGTCCGAGGTATATTATCTTAACTGAATAAACAAACTTTCCTCACAGGAAAATATAATCCCTGGAACACTGTTTGAGGTTTGAAAACTACATGAAAAAGTTACTGTTTCACTGTTGTTGTTTTACAGCAGCAGGACCCCACAGTTTGGTTTACAAACATATTCTAGTCTTATACGTTTGGTTCTAGGTTCCTCAAAATAATTTAGTTTTGATTCATGATGATAGAATTATTCAATACTTTAGATTTACATCTAAAGTAAATATGTTTTGTAAACTAACTGAAGGCTCTGTGAGTGTAAACAAACCCCCTTTTCCGGGAATTGCATAGTGCACCTTTAAGCCTGACATGCACTCATCACTCCTTGATTTACCAAAAGCTACTCATGCTTCGCTAGTGGAATTTAATTAACTGCGTATAGCAATCTGAAAAGAAGTAGTAAGAAATGACCCCAAGGTTTTAGAATATGCATAGTCATTCACAGCAGTTCTCAAGCTAAGTCAGCACAATTCCAAGTAGCTCTGTTTATGTGCGAGTTCACTTAGATGATACAGAAGCTACAGCCCAACTTTATACATTTTTCATCTTCTATATTGCATCGTTGAGAGGAGCCTGGGACTTTCATTGCCGATGGCTGCTGCTAGTATTGTTGTGCATATGGCAAAATAAATTAATCTTGCATCTTGAATACCAGATAAAGCCGGGGACAGATGCTGACTCGGGTTGCAGTGACAGGAGGCTATAAAAGCTGGTGCGTAAATATGTGGCGGTAGGTGCTGTATAATTGAGTCACTTTGTGTTCCAAGGGAGGGACACTTCAGATGGTGAGTTTGACAGCCCAAGTAAACCATTATTTTTTTTTTAAAGTTACAATAACGTGAAATAGTTTTTTATAGTTTTTTTATTTTATTTCACCAACACAAAAACAAACAATAGAAAAAAAGGATTAATTCCAAAGCGGTGGGTCTGCCAACCATGTTACAATTCCTTGAGCCTTGCTGCTAGCCTCGCTAAAT
>NC_137227.1:17676491-17698991 GCF_949987685.1 Ammodytes marinus
CAAAATAATTTATTTCGGGATGAATGAAGTTGAATATCAACGTATCTTCTCATTCTACAGAGCTTCAGGCAAACTGTGTATTTTGTCATTGGGACCCCGCGCTATCTCAGACCTTGTCCCCAAATTTTGTTTACATTTTTTGTCAGCTGCACACTGAAGCTGCCAACACCCTGCTACATCTCGCTGCAGCAGCCACACATCTAGCTCTCTCACACACACACACACACACACACACGCACGCACACGCACGCGCGCACGCACACACACACACAGCCTTCTGCAGTAACGGTTAGAGCCAGGTTCAGTCAACCGTCTCGGGGCAGGAAAGCACTGATTCACTGAACCAGCTGATGTTTGGCCATTCTTAATCTATTGTGTGTGGTGTCTTCTAGCGGCTACTGCAGCATTGTCTTCTCCAGTCCATGTGATTTAACAACTTTTAAAGCTATAGTGCGTACATTTTTCATACAAATGAATGTCTGTTACATTCAAGCCATCGCCAAACAAGTTGACACAAAGCTGATTCAGCCTATTATCAGCTCCACAAAACTCTCTCTGTATTTCTCAGTATGGCAGCGTTTACAAACTGGTGTCACCCCCCTCCCCCACCCCCCTCTGACACTGGCGCAGGAGTTCAGAAAAATCACAAGAAATGTTTCGGTTGTTGATTCTACTGCTAAAGGAAAAAAACCTGGACGTACAGCAGAAGGAATAAAATCCAATGCGCGATCACAGAAGGCTTTACCTCATGTAGATGTGCCGACAGTGTTGTTGTAATTACTAAAAATTCCTCAGGGGCGGGCAGAAGTTAAGCACTGTAGCTTTAAGATTGACAATCCAGTTTTGCATATTGGAGATTCTGAAAGCAGCAGAGTGTGTCTTAAATGTACAGCACTGCATTATATAATTATTCTGCATTATTCATTGTGTATGGAAGTCAGCAGCTGCAGACAGTAATATCATGAATGAAAAGTGCACTGTGTAACTTTGGGTGTGTCAGAGGAGTGAAACATTTTCTAAGGTATATTCTCATGACTGAATAAACAAACTTTCCTCACGGGAAAATGTGATCCCTGGAACACTGTTTGAAGTTAGAAAGCTTCCTGAAAAGTTACTGTTTCACTGTTGTTGTTTTACAGCAGCAGGGCCCACAGTTTGGTTTACAAACATATTCTAGTCTTACGTTTGTTTCCAGATTCCTCAAAATAATCTAGTTTTGATTTACGATGATAGAATTATTCAATACTAAAGAATTACATGTAGAGTAAATATGTTGTGTAAACTGACATCAGGCTGAGTGAATGTAACCACAAATCCCTCTCCTCTGAAACTACACACTGCGACTTTAACAAGCCCGGTATTCACAGGTGGCCATCGTTACACTCATTTCAACAAACGAGGGGGCCGGGAAAATTGAATTAACGCCATATAGGACAACAAGTTATTAAGAAAAAGCACAGATTATGAAGTGGCAGGGTCAGAGAGGCAGACAGGAGAACCTTAGGATTTATACTGCGCTGAAGCCGGAGCTGAAATGAATGTAATTATGTTGGTGGTAATGGGGCCTGCTCTGGCCGCACTTCCAGGCTAATTCAGTTCAGAGAACATGAGAAGGGGACGCTAGTGTGAAAGCATCAGGGGTGAGAGAGATAGTGTGTGTGAGAGAGAGAGAGTGTGTGTGTGAGAGAGAGAGAGTGTGTGTGTGTGTGTGTGTGTGTGTGTGAGAGAGAGAGGGAGAAGCATGATTGAGGGAATTTGAAGAGAGTGAAAAAGAGAGAGAGAGAGAGGATGACCTGCAGTAAAGGTCCACTGGTCGGATTTGAACCCGCGACCACTGCAACGAAGGCCGGAGCCAATATGGTACGCACTCTATCCACTACGCCACCAGAGCGCCCAAGAGAGATTGCACTGTGGCCACAAACAATATGTGAATATGTGCAAACACTTAAAGTCTTACACACTAAAGTAACACTGGCAGTTGAAACCCTTCTGTATTATTTATCTCAATATTTAAAAAATGCATCTACTTTGCATTCATACACCTATCCTTGTTTCACCTTGCTCTAACTTTAAAGTCATGTTATGTTAATTATCAATGGAGTTCACTAACAGTGCTGAGTGGAGATAAATAAGCTTGATTGGACACACACACGCACCCACACACACACACGCACACACACACACACACACACACACACAAACACACACACGCATGCACGCACACACAAAACATACATTAATACAGAAATGCATTAACGTACAGTTCACTCACATATAAGAATATGTCTTAGTCAGCTGTGGCCTTGTAGTGTATGAATGAAAAATCAATGTGAATGCAAACACACACACACACACACACACACACACACACACACACACACACACACACACTAATGTGTAAGAGGCCAAACTGAATGCCAATCAGTCCAGTAAAGGCAAAACAGCCATTAAGGGTTCTATATTGATTAGCAGAGACACACACACACACACACACACACACACACACACACACACACACACACACACACACACACACACACACACACACACACACTAATGTGTAAGAGGCCAAACTGAATGTCAATCAGTCCAGTAAAGGCAAAACAGCCATTAAGGGTTCTATATTGATTAGCAGAGACACACACACACACACACACACACACACACACACACACAGACACACACACACACACACACACACACGCTCACATGCAGACACACACGCAGACACACAGACACACACACACACAGGCATGCACAATCAGATGATATATTGTCCTCTCCTGTCAGGGAGAAACGGATGGGTAGTTTCTTTAAAAGGAACAGGCAGGAAATGTAAACACACACACACACACACACTAACACAAACACTAACACACACACACACACACACACACACACACACACACACACACACACACACACACAATCAGTCAACCCAAAATGCCAGGTCGATGAACATGGATATGAGCATTCTAAATACAGAACACCGGTGAGCAGGGGATCACTGCTAATCAGGCGATGACATGTTGTATGGCAGTCCCCTCGACATGGTGTTGTGCCTGTGTGTGTGTGTGTGTGTGTGTGTGTGTGTGTGTGTGTGTGTGTCAAGACAGCTGAAAGGAGTGAGAAGAGAATATATATATATATTTTTTTAACCTTTATTTATTCAGATAAATCCCATTGAGTCCAAAGACTCTTTTGCAAGGGAGACCTTTCCCACGTTACCATTCACACACACATTCATACACCGACAGCAGGCTAACTATCGACATTCACACGAGGCAAGGTGGGTGAAGTGTCTTGCCATAGGACACAACAACTATGACACAGGTGGCAGGGCGGGGATCGAATCTCCAACCCTTTGATCATCGGCCGGGCCGACCCGCTCTACCACCTGAGCCACAGTCACCCGTTAACTTTTTTGCTAGTATTTGAAAATCTAATAATATGCTGTAAGTGAAACCCTGAATTTTTGCATGTAGGACTGAGGGAAGAAAAACCTAATTCATTATATTATAATAGCGAGTTAAAGGTGCAGTGTGTAATATGACATCATCAAGAAAGTTCTACAAAGTTCTAGAATGCAACGCTCCCTGGGTAACCCCAACCCTTTAGAATAATAACAGAAGCTACAGTGGCCTTCAAGGACAAGAACAATTCTAAATTTTAAACAATGCACCTGATGACATTCCAACTATGACACTTTCAAGATGGCGGCACTAGGCCTTGGTCCAAAATATGCAGAAATATGGACATATATGAGACCCTTTCTAAGGGAAAAAATAATAATTCCAAAAAAAATGTTCAGCTATTATGCACTAAATTAAATGTACTTATGGATATTATAATTACTTTCTACAAAATCTGCTAGGACATAATAAAACCCAAAATTCTACACACTGCAGGTTTAATAATGATAGAACGCCGGTTCCGTATGGGTGAAGTATTCCTTTTTAAGCATTGTTTCTCCATCGGTGCAGTATCACCCATTGTAATGTGAAGCCACTTCCGCGCTGCCTCCCAAGCACTTACTGTATAGCTGCCTGCACCACTATTTATAACTGAATGACTGCATGCCTTTTTCCACCGACTGTATCTCTGCCGTCTCCTCCATTAGCGGATCCCTGTCTATTTTTCGTTTACCCGAATAATTGACCTTAATGTTATCTCCCCCTTTCTCCCCATAAAGCTGTGTGTGTGTGTGTGTGTGTGTGTGTGTGTGTGTGTGTGTGTGTGTGTGTGTGTGTGTGTGTGTGTGTGTGTGTGTGTGTGTGTGTGTGTGTGTGTGTGTGTGTGTGTGTGTGTGTGTGTCTGTATGTGTGTGTGTGTGTGTGTGTGTCTGTGTGTGTGTGTGTGTGTGTGTGTGTGTGTGTCTGTGTGTGTGTGTGTCCTACAGTAACCTTGGTCTGTCCGCTCTAGATGGTGTAGCCCCGTCTCCCTGTGTCTGTCTCTGTGTCCTCAACTGCAGTATATATTACCCATCATTGGTTTCAAAAGTTGACCGAGCGTTTTATTGTTTTCTCAATATTTCATGATGGGTGTGTGTGTGTGTGTGTGTGTGTGTGTGTGTGTGTGTGTGTGTGTAGGTGTGTGTGTGTGTGTGTGTGTGTGAAGGTGAGAGACAGGAAAGAGTTTAAACTAAAGATGCGGGTTTAGCTTGTTTGGTGTGAATGCTTTGGAAGCTAAACTCGGCCTCGTTAATAGATAAAATAAAAATTATTGTTAAAATTAATTTGCAATGTATTCCATCTAGATGAAGGGTTTTATGAGAAAGTGATCACGGGGGGCGCCCTTAGCTCAGTTGGGTTCGATTCCAGCCCGCGGTCGTTCTCTGCATGTCACTCCACTTTCTGCCCCATTTCAACTCTGTCTCTACACTATCAATAAAGCATAAAAATGCCAAAAAAATATCTGGAGAAAATATTGGACTAGACCCACATCAACTGGAATCCCCGTCAACCATCACATTTTATTTTAATTTTAATTTTTTTTGGGGAAAAGTAGTAATAATAATAATAATAATAATAATAATAATAATAATAATAATAATAATAATAATAATAATAATAATAATAATAATAATAATAATAATAATAATAATAATTGATAGGTTTTATATAGCGCTTTATTGCCTAGGCACTCAAAGACGCTTTACAGGGTTCCTGGTTCAATTCGTTCACACACAGTCATACCGGTGGTGGTAAACTACGAGAGTAGCCACAGCTGCCCTGGGGCAGACTGGCGTTGTGACATTGATTAGTAACTGTTTCCTCAAAGTATCAACTGATGAGTTTTGAGTCGAGGTGTTTAAATAGCTGGACAGTGTACAGTCTTGGCTGTATTAGCACCCTGGGCATATGATACTCATATTATTAGAATATCATGGAAAATATTCAAATTTTCTGAGATTTTGAGTTTGGGGTTTTCATAAGCTGTTAGCCATAATAATCAAAATTACAACAAATAAAGGCTTGAAATATCTCACTTTGCATGTAATGAGTCTATACAATATATTATTTTCACCTTTTAAGTTGAATTACTGAAATAAGTTAACTTTTGCCCGATATTCAAATTTTTCGAGTTTCACCTGTATATACACAGATTGTTATTATAATATAACAAGAAATGCATTGACATTTCATGACATTTACACATGGAGTCAGAGGTCCTGCAGGGATCGCTTGTTGTTGTCGAAATAAATGACTTTTTGCCATATCCCCTGATAATCCTCTACCGTCCCGTATTGTGTGTGAGCTGAAAATCAATCTGGTCTTAATACACATCCTATGGGCTCTGTAAACAGGCATTTTTCTAGCCTTCGGTGGGCCCCCTTTGTTTACATACCATTTCACAGAGCCTTTAGGCACCATTTTTCAGCGCACACACACTACACACACACACACACACACACACACACACACACACACACACACACACACACACACACACAGGTTGTGAGGAGATATTCACTGATTTTGATAAGCGTTCTCCAGAATCAATGACACAACCTTGAGTCCCCTTCAAAAATGTCCCTTTGTTCTTGCTTCACCTGGACTATCCTTATCTCCATTCTTATCAGACCCATTATAATAAAGTAAGTGCACAAACATTATGGCAAATTGCTATGAATCACTCTTAATGCCATTCTGTAATGAATATGGCCAGACTAAATCAGATTAACCTTCTACAGGCCTATCAGCTTCCAGAGGCTCCTCCTAGGCTAAGGGAGATTCATATCTCTCTCATTGTGTGTGTGTGTGAGTGTGAGTGTGAGTGTGTGTGTGTGTGTGTGTGTGTGAGTGTGAGTGTGAGTGTGTGAGTGTGAGAGTGTGTGTGTGTGTGTGTGTGAGTGTGAGTGTGTGTGTGTGTGTGTGTTTGTGTGTGTGTGTGTGTGTGTGTGTGTGTGTGTGTGTGTGTGTGTGTCTCTCTCTCTAATGTCTAATGATGATGCAGGATTGTACTCTATGTTTTCCATCTTTCTTCTTGCTGTTTAACCTCCATTATACTCCAATGAGTCTGTGTTTAGAATGCAGCACTTTGGACAAAACCAGCCTAAAGCCACAGGGGTTTGAGTTTTAGTCTTAGTATGCAAAGATTGGTTTGTTTTAGTATGCAAAGATTGGTTTGTTCTGGGTTATACTTAAAAGGTGGTGTCAGATTCTGAAGAACGCTTGTTGTGAATATCAATTTTTTGTCAAAATCCGTGAATATAGGGGGCGCCCTTACCTCAGTTGGTAGGGCGTCCCCCCCATGGACCTCGGCCAGCAGCAGACCCGGGTTCGATTCCAGCCCGCGGTCGTCCTCTGCATGTCACTCCCCTCTCTGCCCCATTTCAACTCTGTCTCTACACTGTCAATAAAGCATAACAATGCTATCTTAAAAAATATATATATAAATCTGTGAATATTTCCTCATGATCCGCTACCTGTCTGTACTGTGTGTGTGCTGGAGAAAAAAAAATGTGGTGTTAGCAAACAGTCTCGGCTCTGTACAGTAGTATGTTCAAAAACAAATCTCATGAGGAGATATTCACTGCATGGTTTTGCCAAAATGTGATTTTGGCCAAAAACACATGATACAGAATCACTGGTTCCCCCTTTCACGGAGTGAGCATGCATGGTTTGTATACAACATCAAATTAAAATAAATACACTCATAACTGTTAACCAATTTAAAGTTATTATTTTGAATCAGCCCCTCTACACTTGTAACTGTTTTAATTAGGCTATTGTTCTGCTTTATTCAATTGATCTGAATGTTTTAGTTGTTGTTGTCTCTTTGTAAGCTTGTTGTGTATTCTCATTGTATATTGTGTATCTGTAATTGACTCGACGTCATTGTAAAAGAGGGTCACTCCTCAATTGATCTTTCGAGAATAAATAAAGGAAAATGAAATGAATACAGTTCCATTATTGTCCTTACACTACACTACACTCCACTGACCGAGCATCTCGTGATACGCCAGACTCAAAATAGTTTCGTATATATTCAAATATTTATGAGGGAACTACATTTTGGTTCGGCCGCAAAGCCTCATGGGAACTGTAAGACATGGCTTGAACTGACACAGACAGAAGTGTTGGGAAAACATCAAAATCTCAAGGCGAAGTGGAGAAAATGGAGGAAAAAAAGAGTGCTTGGCTGTGTTTGAAAAGCCCTACTAAGGTCCTCCCTCCTACATACTCAACATGTATACACTCCATACTGTCTACTTAACCATCGATTGTGTATGCGAGGTTGGTCGGACCGTTTTACACTGAAGTATACAAGAAGCAATAAAGAATTTAAAAAAAAGTCCTTCCATGTCGTTTGAAAAGACGCAATGCATTGTGGGGCGGTTGAGTAGGAACAGTGTATCCTATTGATCCATACAAAAAATCTTCCCGGAAGTTAGTACTCACCCGGGCATTTCTTGCCTACACAAACTCGCATACACCACCATCACATACTCAAATTGACATCAAAATGAGTATGAGTAGAATGTTAGTAGGGCTTTTAGTATGAGCAGGACGTTAGTAGGGCTTTTAGTATGAGTAGGACATTAGTAGGGCTTTTAGTATGAGCAGGACGTTATTAGGGCTTTTAGTATGAGTAGGACGTTAGTAGGGCTTTTAGTATGGGTAGGACATTAGTAGGGCTTTTAGTATGGGTAGGACATTAGTAGGGCTTTTAGTATGAGTAGGACGTTAGTAGGGCTTTTAGTATGAGTAAGACGTTAGTAGGGCTTTTAGTATGAGTAGGACGTTAGTAGGGCCTTTAGTATGAATAGGATGTTAGAAGGGCTTTTAGTATGAGTAGGACATTAGTAGGGCTTTTACTATGAGTAGGACGTTAGTAGGGCTTTTAGTATGAATAGGATGTTAGTAGGGCTTTTAGTATGAATAGGATGTTAGAAGGGCTTTTAGTATGAATAGGACGTTAGTAGGGCTTTTAGGACGTTAGTAGGGCTTTTAGTATGAGCAGGACGTTAGTAGGGCTTTTAGTATGAGTAGGACGTTAGTAGGGCTTTTGGAACACAGCCCTCTGCTATCTGTTCTGACCCTGTGGTTTCTAGCTTGTGCAGTTAGCAGCACTATTGAACAGTAACATGTGTTTCTGTCTCCATGTTTGTATGGTATCCGCTTTGTAACATCTACGTATTCTACTTTATATTACAGCCATGTTACGGTACATCGCCTATTGCGCCATCTTCAGCCCAAACCAGTGTAGTGAAGCGCTCCAACCACTTAAATCAGTTTTATTTGTATAGCCCAAAATCACAAATAGACATTTGCCTCAGTGGGCTTTACATTCCATACAATATGATACAATATGATACAGTATGACACCCATTGCCCTTACACCCTTAGCTCGGCTGAGAAAAAACTCCCAGTAAAAAAACCCTTTACCGGGATTAAAAAATTTTAAGAAATCTCAGAGAGAGTTGGCAGAGTAAGGGATCCCTCTCCCAGGACGGACATACTGCAATAGATGTCATAAGTAGAGAAAAATCACAAAGGATTTTGATCATTGACTTGATGGAAACACAACTATTTCACATTTATTTCTGCAAACTTCACAATTAGATAGCTAGTGGAAAAGGGCTTTGGTCATACCCGTCCCTTACACTCATAGTCAACCAAACCGTATAGTCTCCACTGTAACTATTATACGAAGAACATCACAACCTATTACCTCAAGCATGAGCGGTGGGCGGGTTTTTAATACCTTTCTATACTTTTACCACTAGACACACACACACACACACACACACACACACACACACACACACACACACACACACACACACACACACACACACACACACACACACACACAGCAGGTACCGACAGATGACTGCAGAGCTGAGTGGGCAAGGCATCACTTCAGTGCTGCATTTAGTCAAGTGCAAAGGAAATGTATACTATGGGTGGTATGAAACTGTGTGTGTGTGTGTGTGTGTGTGTGTGTGTGTGTGTGTGTGTGTGTGTGTGTGTGTGTGTGTGTGTGTGTGTGTGTGTGTGTGTGTGTGTGTGTGTGTGTGTGTATCTGCTGGAACATTATATAACACTCTAGATGTTGCTTAAAATTCCTCAAGCTACATTGACACTGTGAATGTTAACAGAATTTAATTTGCTTTATTGTATAATATTTTAATGCACAATACATGCTTTCTGCCTATTGAACTTTGTCCCAGAACCTGAGAACTCCAAAGTGTTTTGCTACAAGTTTGTTGTTTAGCCTTGAAGAAGATTTTGGCCCATACAGAGGTATGACGCATTCATGCACAGTAGTTGAGGAGAAAAGACTCCCTAAATTTCCCATACCCTGTTATCTGCCTAATTGAGAACATTTCTGCTTTCGCCAGCAAAAACAAGGGCTGGACACACCAAACTTAATATGTGTTTGCGCACACACCACCTTCTCTTGCATATAATCTCTGTACACTGTTCATTCGATGTATTCAACCATGTATCAATCCAGGTACATTGTTGTTTGACCCTTGTATGCTGTTTGCAAGTAAATTCACCTGCTTCCAAGAAGGCCTGACTCAGTTTCAATTATTCAAACACTTGGTGAAATAATTCTGCTAACAAATGGTCCTTCGAGATTGCCGGATCCAACATCCTCATCCTCTGGACGAGAAGAGCCTGCACCGGGCACGGGGGAGTCCACGACTCTCGACAAAAGACCTCCAGTGAACATTGCTACAAAAGAGGCTGTCTGCAGACTCTACTTGGACGGAGGAGGGGTGACGGAATCCAGAGCCTGAGCGAGTCGAGGCTTTCTTGAAATCAGGTGAATATAAACAGCTGATTTTGTTTTATATTTGTTCTTACATAGAGACGAGTAAGGTAACTACTGGCTTACATAGAGACGAGTAAGGTAACTACTGGCTTACATAGAGACGAGTAAGGTAACTACTGGCTTACATAGAGACGAGTAAGGTAACTACTGGCTTACATAGAGACGAGTAAGGTAACTACTGGCTTACATAGAGTGGTTTGAACAGGGTTCAAGTCCCTGTTCGGGCCCCACGTTGGGGTCTCAACCTGTAGTGTTTGGGGAGATGCACTAGAGACAAACCTATCTCAGCCTTTGGTGTTTGAGAATTTACACTGTCAAAAACAAAAGTCTCACGTACGTAATTAGAATGATCATTAGTGTGGGGTCGAGGGTGGTCCCTTTATTCTGACAGATATAGTTTGTTCCATTAAACTGAGAGTTCTTTGTAATTCGGGAAGGTTTTGTGGAAACAAATTGATATCTGGCTGCTTGTTGTTACTTAGCCTGGGGATATAGTACTGCTCCAGGGAGTTAGTCTATGACAGGTTGTTTATTTGTTTTGTTTTGTTATGTTTGTCAATAGTCTACAACTGCAGAGTAGACTTATTAGTTTTATTTAGAATACATCACATAGGGTGTTCTAGTTTTAAATTGGTGAATTTTGTTAATCAATTGGAGGGAATAGGGGTGTTCACCCTGTTAAATTGATTAGATTTTACATTAAAAAAAAATTAAATTACTTGTAAGCAACTGCCCCTCTTACATATGATCAAATATCTGACTTTACATTTGATCCAAGCCCCCATCGAGAACAGTAAAGAGAAAGGTGGTGGCCAAAGAGATGAATAAGAGAATGTTGTTGAAAGTGTAAGAGGAAAAAGATTGTTTGGAACTGATTGTTTATGGATGTTATGAAGAAAGAAAAAGTATGTAGGGGAAGGGAGATAGAAGGTTTTAGTAAAGTGTGCATACAATTGTTATGCTGTTATGAGAGAAAGGACGAAAGAGCAACCTATTTGCCACAAACTGTATGTGATGAATGAAATACATGTGTGTCTAACTGAGACTCAGTCTCTGTGAAAAGGAGAAAAGGAGAGAGCACAAGAATGTGTATTGTTGATATAAATTGATTCAAAAACTGGTTAACTGTAAAGACACCTATACTTAACCTACATGTTAACTTTTGTTATTTGAAGAACAAACTATAACACCATGTCAGATTTGGAGAAGTGGAGAGCTTCTCATATCTAGAAGGAATGTGGTGTGTGTGTGATTCAGTCCCATTCAGAAAAGGGAGGGACTGACTGCCTGTGTGTGCTTGAATGCTGCCCAAACACAGACAACCATGTGGAAGAATGAAATCAAACCTATCCTAAAATGTTGTTGTGCGTTAATTGTGACATCTAGAGCAAGCAAAATGGATAGGATGATATTTTAGAAACAACCCTGGCAGAATGATGAGCATTTCTTTTGAGAACATGTTACTGCTCAAATTCATTCTGTTTCAGATGCAAGGAGAAGACGAAGCTGACCATTCTTCAATAAGGACAATTGGACACTGAGGAACAATCTGAATCGGTTATGGTAATATCCTACATAACCATTCCCCCAGTGACTGTGATATGAAGGACACTTTGCGTCAGAATGCCACAAAAGGACTTGTTGACCATCAAGACGACCTAGGTTCCTGTTCCCTGGCTTCTGCAAAAAACTGTCCTCTCTGAAACTGTACATAGACTGTTGCACCAGTACACACACTTGCATTTTCACAACTGTGATGTTGATGTACTTGATATTATTCTGCTTGACTGAAATATATTTACTCATATGCTTTGCCCTTTTGCTTTGAAGTGTTGCAGAAAATTGCATTAAATATTATAAAAAGGGTGGAATGTTAACAGAATTTAATTTGCTTTATTGTATAATATTTTAATGCACAATACATGCTTTCTGCCTATTGAACTTTGTCCCAGAACCTGAGAACTCCAAAGTGTTTTGCTACAAGTTTGTTGTTTAGCCTTGAAGAAGATTTTGGCCCATACAGAGGTATGACGCATTCATGCACAGTAGTTGAGGAGAAAAGACTCCCTAAATTTCCCATACCCTGTTATCTGCCTAATTGAGAACATTTCTGCTTTCGCCAGCAAAAACAAGGGCTGGACACACCAAACTTAATATGTGTTTGCGCACACACCACCTTCTCTTGCATATAATCTCTGTACACTGTTCATTCGATGTATTCAACCATGTATCAATCCAGGTACATTGTTGTTTGACCCTTGTATGCTGTTTGCAAGTAAATTCACCTGCTTCCAAGAAGGCCTGACTCAGTTTCAATTATTCAAACACTTGGTGAAATAATTCTGCTAACAGTGAAACACTATTTTTATTGGACCATTTTGTGGGGAGAGAGGAAAAATTATGCAATCAACACTTAGAATTTTCATCAGCCCTAAACCAAAATGAAAAAGTTAAACTCGCTGCATTGAAAAAGCACAGAAGGCCACTGGAGAAAAGTATGTTTGAGAAATAATCAGTTTCCTCTTCAAGTATTTGTGATATAGCTAGACTGTCTTCTTGCTTGATGTTAACCGACATTCATTTATATGACAAAACGTACGCACTGTAGCTTTATTAAAACTGTTTCAATGCAGCATATCTTAGTTCATCTTCGATTCTATGTGAAATTTTGCTCAACGTCCGTGTCAAATGTAGCTACAAGGAACTTTTAAATATTGCTGAAACAGTCTCATTTTTTCCTCTGATGATCATGAATGACATGTAACAGCAAACGAGACCATCAGTGCAAAGAATGCTATTTTATGCTTAACTCCCCATTACAACACACACACACACACACACACACACACACACACACACACACACACACACACGCACACACACACACACACACACACACACACACACACACACACACACCGTTCGAAGCCGAATCATCATTTCAAAGCACTTAACTGAGGCGAACCAGACAGCTGCATTTTTATTTTAACATACATTTACAAAAAGGAAATTCTTTACAATAGCCGTTTTTTAATTCAACGCATTCACATAACACATCAGTAGTGTGTCTGAGAGGCAGACAGAGAGACACAGACGGGCTGTGAAGGGGAAACAGGTGCAAGAAAATCACTGGCTCTCATCCGTGATTCTATATCTGAAACAAACACGATGACTTGAGTGCAAAAGGCGATATCGCTACGCCAACCTGCAGCCGAACAAGAGCTCTTCAAAAAAAAAAAAACCTGGCGATGAATTTATAGCCTGACAGATATGAAGACGAGACGATCGCTCAACGTCAATGTAGCGTCGGTGTGATATTTCAACTGTGGCAGCGCGCACGCACACACACACACACACACACACACACACACACACACACACACACACACACACACACACACACACACATACACAGAAAGAAGTGTGTAAACAAGCTTTAAGACAGGGCGCATCTATCTATCTCTATATCTATCTATCTATCTATCTATCTATCTATCTATCTATCTATCTATCTATCTATCTATCTATCTATCTATCTATCTATCTATCTATCTATCTATCTATCCATCTATCCATCCATCCATCATTCCTTTGTTGTTCCATCACATGATTCACACAACTTGAAGTCTCATTTGTTGCATTACTTGCGTCACACATATTAAAATTCTGATTAGTTTCTCTGTCTTGCTGCGAGAGATTATTGAGAACCCGTCATGCGGAGTGATGATAGTATATTCCAGCTGTGACCCACAACTGTTCCTTGGCAATAAAAGGTCCAGATTAAAAACAAATTTGAAAATTTTGCAGGTAGTTCAGTTTTGTGATGCGTTTCATTAATTCTAATAAAATCATGAAGCTGAAAAAAAACAATCACCTAACCAGGATGTGTTTACCTGTTGTTAGGAGCAGTTTTGGTTGTTAAGTGCCTTGCTCAAGGACACAATGGTAGAGATGGTGGGCACCATAGATGTAATAGCAGCCACCACTAGTTTTACTACTGACACCCTCCTGTCCAGTGCCGGGGATCCAAACAGAGACCTCATGGTTACTGGGAGGAGGAACCAGAGACCTCATGGCTACTGGGAGGAGGAACCAGAGACCTCATGGTTACTGGGAGTAGGAACCAGAGACCTCATGGTTACTGGGAGGAGGAACCAGAGACCTCATGGTTACTGGGAGGAGGAACCAGAGACCTCATGGTTACTGGAAGGAGGAACCAGAGACCTCATGGTTACTGGAAGGAGGAACCAGAGACCTCATGGTTACTGGGAGGAGGAACCAGAGACCTCATAGTTACTGGGAGGAGGAACCAGAGACCTCATGGTTACTGGGAGGAGGAACCAGAGACCTCATGGTTACTGGAAGGAGGAACCAGAGACCTCATGGCTACTGGGAGGAGGAACCAGAGACCTCATGGCTACTGGGAGGAGGAACCAGAGAGCTCATGGTTTCTGGGAGGAGGAACCAGAGACCTCATGGTTACTGGGAGGAGGAACCAGAGACCTCATGGTTACTGGGAGGAGGAACCAGAGACCTCATGGTTACTGGGAGGAGGAACCAGAGACCTCATGGTTACTGGGAGGAGGAACCAGAGACCTCATGGTTACTGGTCGGCCCCTCTTTCCTCTCTAGGCCATACCTACCACCAGCCCTGCAACGTGTAAGCTACATTGAAGTGGATACTGTTTATATTTCTAACTATACATGTCACAGCTAAAAGTATTATCACAAATCAAAGGTTTTAAAACATTTCTTTACCAGCCTGGGACTCTAAGATTTTTAAAGATTTGTTTTAGGTTAACCTTTAATTGACAGTTGAGAGGATAGAGTACAGAGTGGAAATGGGGAGACAGAGAGAGAGGGGGGATGACAAGCAGTAAAGGTCCACGGGTCGGATTCGAACCCTCAACCACTGTTGACAAGGACTGAGCCTATATGGTACTCTCAAACTGTTGGACTTGCACACACACACACACACACACACACACACACACACACACACACACACACACACACCTACCCCAGTAACTAGAAGTTTTTGCCTTTGAGCGCCGCAGTAGGACTGACTATAACCTTGAGATGCCGTGCTGCGTCTGCTCAGTGCAGCAGACTGTGTGTACCACAGCCGACAGGTGTGAAGAGAGTGTGTGCGCGCGTGTGTGTGTGCGTGTGTGTGTGTGTGTGTGTGTGTGTGTGTGTGTGTGTGTGTGTGTGTGCGTGTGTGTGCGTGCGTGCAAGTCCAACAGTGTGAGAGTGAGGCAGAGAGACGTGACATACAAAGAGCTTACTCAGCAAAACTTTACCTGAGGGAGAAAAGTGAACCATAGAAGTTTGAATGTTAATTTCAAAAAGACGCGGTCAAAAAAAAAACCTTGTAGTTTTTTGGTTAAATACAACTTCTTTATTAAATGTGCTACGAGGAACATTTAAATATTTCTGAAACAGTCTCATATTTCCTCTGATGATCATAAATCACATGTAACAGCGAACGAGACCATCAGAGCAAAGAATGCTATTTTTATATAGTTTTTCTTAATGCCTTCGTCATGGGTATACGCTCACCCAGGATTATAATAAGAGTATTGCCACATAGTTGTATCGCTGCTTTTATTTAAGAAAAGGCAAAGGCAGGTTTGTGTATACAGCAGCATTCAGACACAAGGCAAATTAAAGTGCTTTACAGGGGCATAAAAACACATGTAAAAATAAGACATTAAACCCACCATTAAAATAGCATTTTATAGACAAAAACAAAAGCGTAAAAACAGGCAGACGAATAAAAGTAAAGGATGTTAGTTCTTCTATTTCAGGAGGATGAGGGAATATTGCTTTGTGCAAATCATAGTCACTGACAAAAATGCATTTTCTGCAAACTATCACTTCTCCAATCTTATTTTTCTGGTTTGTTATTGTTGCCAAAATGTCTTGTACCTTCCATATTTATGTCAAATATTTTTTTCTACTTTTATTCAAGGTATTGTTATTCTGTGTTTGTCTATTTGCATTTGGTTGTATTGTTGATACTTAAATCTTTCGCAGCATTAAAGCTGGGGTGGAGGATTTGGGGAGAAAATGGCAGTTGGCATAGATATTTGAATCCAAATACCTCAACCGCTCCACTTGTTCTCTTTGGTCCCTCCCCTATGGTCCCTCCCGGACACGCTCTACACCAACAAAGTCGTGCCAAAGTGAATGGACAACAGCCAATAAGAACAGAGAATCGGAGCCTCGCTCTGATTGGTCAACGTGTACAGCTCATGTTAACTTTGACCAATCAGAAATCACATACCCCAGCTTTAACATCACTTCAAACGTGGTGCCTGGTTACCGTTCTACAGAATGGTTTCCTTCATTTAATTTATTTGGTCATACATTTATTTATGTTAAAAATTATCATGGATGGATGGATGGATGGATAGATGGCTTTTTTTTTATTTAAAATGTTTCTTTATGTCTGTCATGGGTATACCCTCACCCAGGAACAACAGCTGGCGTAGTAAAAACACTACCGCTTTTGTCCAAAGGGGGTGCAAGAATAAACACACACTAAAACTCACCTCGGAGCACCTTTTAATGAGCTGAAATCACCTCTGTCAAGGATCCAAGTTCGGGAAGATATTCAAACCCTTTACTATGAAGCATAAATCAGTTTTAATTAACGGTCTTATCTCTTGCCTATAATCTTGACTTTGACTGAAGCATGTCTCCGTAATACCAATTCAGTTCACATTGGCTCGTCCTCCGATGTACTTAAACTTTACGAGCGATTCTCGGGCGGAGAGGAAAGGCTGTTATATTGATAGACTCATATGGGAGCGGGCAGTTATCATGTGGTGATTATGCCCTCAGTTTTGATTACTGACAGATACATAAAGACGCCAGCTGTTAACAATGTAACACCTACACATTGTCGTTGCCAATTTTGAAGGGCTGCTTCCTATTAGCTCAATAGATTTGACTATTCATTTTGATAAAACATTTGGTTTACGTGGTCTATTTTAAGCTATATTGATCAGTTTTATTTAAAAGAAAAAAGGATATAAACAAGCATATAAGTTGTCTTTTTATGGACACTATAGCCTGCAAAGAACTGCATAAAATTATTCATGACATTTTGCATGTAACGGTACTTGCTTTGGCGGAAATATGTTGAGTGACTAAAATATTTTAGCATTCACATTGATAATCACAAAGAAAAAAATCTGTTGGATTCTGAGGTCTAATTTAAAGATGCACAATGCACTTCATTTTAAATCTTAAAAAAGGTACAGTGCGTAGAATTTATTAAAAAAAGACTTGAGGCAGCAGTGGTGGATGACGCCATTCTTTAGTAACTAGCTTCTTGTCCTTGAACGCCACCGTAGCTTCTGTTATTATACAAACAGGAGGTGTTACCCAGGGAGCGTGGCATTCTAGATCTTTCACCACTAGATGCCACTAAATATTCAAATATTCAGATATTACGCACTGCACCTTTAAAGAGGGAGCAAACTTCTAAATCCGTCTAACTTTAAGATATCATTATTTGTGTTGGCTTCGGCTGCTGATGACATGCACTCCAAAGAAAAAAGAAATTAAATATTTTAAACCACCCATTACGGCTCTTACATTCTGAATAATGTAGCAGGGAATTTGATATCGGAAATGACACAGAAACAGACACTTTCGGAGAGTCGACTCTCAGCGAGGCATTACTCTTACAGCAGCGGTCATAGAAGTGGACTTGCTCACACACACACACACACACACACACACACACACACACACACACACACACACACACACACACACACACACAAACACACACACACACACAAACTCTGGATGAAATAAGGACATGGTACAGTTGTAGGGAAACATGCGAACTGAAAAAAGCCACGCGATGAATAATAAATAACTTCACTTACTGTAATGTGTATTGTGATAACCGATGAGACAGTTGCATTCGGCCCAGTGATTGTGCAGATTATAAGCGAGGCAAGTGTGTGTTTGCATAGCACAATTCAGACACAAGGCCATTCAAAGTGATTTACGATACATCAAGGTGAGACATTACAAATTGCATTTAAGAGATAGTGGAAACAAAGAACAAATACAGGCAGATTGATGGGTTTTCTCCAATCTCGCGTCACTGTATTTTATTTTTTATTTTGTTTATATATTTAGTTTACAAAAGCTGGGTAACTGTAAAAACTGAAAAAGTACGGGGAAGGAAATGTCATTCATACCAGATTCAGCCGTGACAGACAAGCTCTTTGTGTGTATGTGTGAGTGTGTGTGTGTGTGTGTGTGTGTGAGTGTGTGAGTGAGTGAGTGAGTGAGTGAGTGAGTGAGTGAGTCCATGTGTGTGTGTGTGTGTGCGTGTGTGTGTGTGTGTTTACGTGTGTGTGTGACAAGCTAATATGCTGCTACTCGTGCAAATGTCCGTGTGTGTGTGTACACTCAGCTCCGGAAGCATCTTATTTTGGCGGGGTGAACACAGACCACATGTAGATGGCTGCTGCTCTGTGGGACTGTGGGATGAATACTTTAAGGATTATTTTTTTTTGGCATTTTCAAGCTTTATTGGACAGTACAGAGTTGACATGGGGAGACAGAGAGAGAGAGAGAGAGAGAGAGAGAGAGAGAGAGAGAGGGGGGATGACCTGCAGTAAAGGTCCACGGGTCGGACTTGAACCCGCGACCACTACAACGAAGGCAGGAGCCGATATGGTACACGCTCTATCCACTACGCCACCGGAGCGCCCCAGGATGAATACTTTAGACCGTTTCATAATTAATCTGCTCTCTGGCTCGACTTGAGAAATACTTTATGTTTAGATCTATCTCCGAGAGACCACAAACCACTACATATAAAGTGCACACACAGACACACACACACACACACACACAGACACACTCACAGAGACACACACACACAGACACAGACACAGAGGCACACACACACACACACACACACACACACACACACACACACACACACACACACAGTTGGTTTAACTATTAAAATGTCACATTTATTTTGCCTCATTAGTTATATAAAAACACATTACTTTGGAAAGTGATGCAACATTTGATTCAACATTCTCTGCTGCCCTTATGAATGCCCCCTCTCCCTCCTTTACTGAAAACTGGACAAAAGTGTGGGTGGTAGGATGTCTTAGAGGTGAGGGGGCCGACCAGTAACCATGAGGTCTCTGGTTCCTCCTCCCAGTAACCATGAGGTCTCTGGTTCCTCCTCCCAGTAACCAAGAGGTCTCTTGTTCCTCCTTCCAGTAACCATGAGGTCTCTGGTTCCTCCTCCCAGTAACCATGAGGTCTCTGGTTCCTCCTCCCAGTAACCATGAGGTCTCTGGTTCCTCCTCCCAGTAACCATGAGGTATCTGGTTCCTCCTCCCAGTAACCATGAGGTCTCTGGTTCCTCCTCCCAGTAACCATGAGGTCTCTGGTTCCTCCTCCCAGTAACCATGAGGTCTCTGGTTCCTCCTCCCAGTAACCATGAGGTCTCTGGTTGGATCCCCGGCACCGGACAGGAGGGTGTTAGTAGTAAAACTAGTGGTGGCTGCTATTACATCTATGGTGCACCACCATCTCTACCGTTGTGTCCTTGAGCAAGACACTTAAACCCCAAACTGCTCCAGGGGCGCTGTACTATGGCTGACCCTGCGCTCTGACCCCCTCTGGAGTGTGGGAACTTGAGAGGGGAGATGAGAAAAGACGAATTTCAATGTATGATAACTTAACTTGAAACTGAAAACTGCACAAAATTGTTCACAAAAAAAAAACAGTTTTGGCACCATTCTGCACAGAGCAGATTTTTGTATTTTATTTTGTCCTGAACTCTGAACCGCGACGAAAATATAACTCTCACACAATCTAGTTATAAAAAGGAAATGTTCTCACTTCAATGCGGGTGTATATTGGGAAATTGTTGGCTTGAATTATTGTGCCAGTTGGAATTTGGATATGATTTTGCTAGATCCCTATGTATGATACTGACAAACAAACCCAACTGTATTACAGATAGGAAGCTTTCAAACACTATACTTTGGGGCGACCGTGGCTCAGGTGGTTAAGCGGGTCGGCCAACGATCCAAGGGTTGGCGGTTCGATCCCCGCCCGGCCACCTGTGTCATGGTTGTTGTGTCCTTGGGCAAGACACTTCACCCACCTTGCCTTGTGTGAATGTGTATGATTGCTGTATGTTTGAGGTGGTGGTCGGAGGGGCCGTTGGCGCTGAATGGCAGCCACGCTTCCGTCAGTCTGCCCCTGGGCAGCTGTGGCTACTATAGTAGTTTACCACCACCGGTATGACTGTGTGTGAACGAATTGAACCAGGAACCCTGTAAAGCGTCTTTGAGTGCCTAGGCAATAAAGCGCTATATAAAACCTATCAATTATTATTATAAGCTTAGAGATGGTATGGAAGTATACTGCCATGCCTTCATAATGATATTTAAAAAGGTGCTACGAGGAACTTTTAAATATTTCTGAAACAGTCTAATTTTTCCTCTGATGATCATAAAGGACATGAAAAAGCAAACGAGACCATCAGTGCAAAGAATGTTATTTTTATGTAGTTTTTCTTAATGCCTTTGTCATATGCTCACCCAGGAACAACAGCTGGCGTGGTAAAAACACTACCGCTTTTGTCCAAAGGGAGTGCAAGAGTGAACACAAACTGAAAGTTCCTCTGAGAATCTTTAAGATATTATCAGAAGAACTAGTTACAAAGAAAAGGGCTCAGGCCACTTCAAAATAAAAGCCTCTGTAAATGTGAATCAGTCAAATGAAGTTATATATTAGTTGTTTCCCTTAGCAGGCTATTCAAAGAAAAAGTCAAAGTCAGCTTTATTGTCAACACATTCACATGTACAAGACATGTAAGGGAATCGAGAAAACGTTTCCCCCTATCCCGCGGTGAACATATAAAAAGTAAAAAGTGCACAGGCACAAACAACAAATATACGAGACAACACTATTTCTATCATTGTGTTGAACTTTTTAACTGTAAATAATGTCAACAGGATAATTTAACATTATAAACAGCTCTAATACATTGCTCATGATTTTCATGAGTGAATCGCATTAAACTTAATTAAGTGACTAGATTCTCAAGTGCACGCTCTCTTTGGACGATTACCCCTAGATTATATGGATATAACGCGTACACACACACACACACACACACACACACACACACACACACACACACACTAGCTATATATATATATTAAATTGATCTAAAGACAATATATTGATCTTTTAACCAACTTTGAAAGGCTCTCTAGAAACAAGTTTATTCTAATTATTATTATCTATCTTTAATTATCTATTGTGAGGCTTGGTATTTACTTTTCAATTGACAACTGTAAAGAAAAGTCCTCCATTGATTCTGAGTCACTTCTGTCGGGATTCGTAGCTTCGTTTATAACCTGTCTAGACCTCAGTAAAGGGTGGAATAGATTAGAATGCATGATGATGGATAAAATGGCGTTTGTTTATATGCGAGCGTTCAAAATGAGAATTGATGATGGCTGCGAAAAAATTTGACATTATTATCTGTGTTTTTGCTTTCATTTAGTGTAATGGATTGAGAGGGCCAGATTTGAAAAACAAACACACGCACGCACACACGCAGACACACACACACACACACACACACACGCAGACACACACACACACACACTCCATTAGTTATAAAAAAATATAGCTTTGGAAGGTGATGACACATTTTGTGTGGAGGACTGAGTGGATCGATGACGCTGCTAATAGGCAAAAAGAAGTGAAACCAACAAAGAAGAATAATTATTATTTGGTAGCTTGATGGATATGCTCATGAAACGTGTGTGTGTGTGTGTGTGTGTGTGTGTGTGTGTGTGTGTGTGTGTGTGTGTGTGTGTGTGTGTGTGTGTGTGTGTGTGTGTGTGTGTGTGTGTGTGTGTGTGTGTGTGTGTGTGTGTGTGTGTGTGTGTGTGTGTGTGTGTGCACTACCTGGGGATATGAGTAGATGGAGGCGTCCCGCTGTGAACACCGTCAGCCAGCTGTCAGATCATGACATTACAGATCAGCAGGAGATCTGGACACACAAATAAACATGCGGCCGCTTCCTAAAAAAAGCGATTTTTTTTTTTCTTGCCCAAACTGAGTTATGACACACACACACACAAAGACACACTCATAT
This sequence comes from Ammodytes marinus, assembly GCF_949987685.1. Classification (NCBI taxonomy): domain Eukaryota; kingdom Metazoa; phylum Chordata; class Actinopteri; order Uranoscopiformes; family Ammodytidae; genus Ammodytes; species Ammodytes marinus. Next base: position 17,698,966 of record NC_137227.1, read on the forward strand.
CTTCCAAAAGACACACTTCACTTCAT
>NC_137227.1:17703991-17706491 GCF_949987685.1 Ammodytes marinus
TTGTCAATCAATCAAACCAAACAAAGCCATGAATTAAACCTCAAAAAGTACCTGTTTCTATGGTGTATTACTAATATATTTAGTATAGCTGTCATCCATTTCCTGACTCCATTGCATTGTGGGAAAAAGGAACAACAGCAAGCTCGTACTCAACTCTTCTCCCCCCCCCCCCCCCCCCCCCATACTAAATAGCAGAAAGCTATGGGGATTAGCACGCAGGGATAATTCACACTACTGCGAGAGATAACGTCCAATTGAATAACTTTAAAACTGTGTAGGTCAAAGCACTGAGCAGAAGTGACATTGTTAATTTTGCCCTTTTCCAAAAAAAAATGTTTTAGTTCGAGGCAGTGGAGTGGATTGTGTGCCTTAGGGGAATCTCCTGTTCTCTGTTAGAAATCCTCCCCAAATTGACCTTCCATTCACTTTCTGAGCAGCTGGGGCAATCTTTGATTATACTGCAGGCTGAAATAGGTAGTCTGTCTGTCTGTCTGTCTGTCTGTCTGTCTGTCTGTCTAACTACCTATCAACTGTATATCTATCTGTCTGTCTGTCTGTCTATCCATTCATCGATCTAGCTATACATCCATCCATCCGTCCGTCAAGAAGAACCTCACGTTTTCCCCTCCCCTATGACTCATGTGCCCTCTCCCAAAAGGTCAATCATTGACTTGCTTTAATCAATATAATAAATAATAAATAATAATAATATAATAAAAGTTTTTGTCTATCCTGAAATAAGATTATTGGGCTTTCTACCTCTATTCTTAGTCCATGTCTTGGTTCTGGTCTTTGTCATAGTCTCTTAAAGCCCCTGTCTCACTGGGCTGCGACAGTGTGCGACAAGTTGGAGACACAACATCGAGAGAAAATATGCGAATTAGCTAACATTTTCACTTGAAGTCTCAATGAGTTGGTTCCTCATGACACGTTTGCGAATGTCCTGGCCAACACTTGCCGGGAGCTCGCATTTATGTCTGGCGAACGTATGGCGAGCGTCGCACGAACGGAATGTCAGTCTCATTTTTGTCTCAAATCAGTCGCAATTTAGTTTCATATGTCGCCAAACCCTCGCAAAGTTGTCTCACATTTCTCTCACTTTCTGACTTGCGGAAACTAAATTGAGAAGGGTTTGCAACGCGTTTGAGACACATGCGACCACTCTGAGACTATTTTGAGACTAGATTTGTCGCACACTTTTTTTTGAACATGTTCAAAATTCAAGCGACAGGACTGCGCGGCTCTGCGACTCATGCGAGGAAATTGAGACCTCCGCGAACGTTTGGAGACAGTTTAGAGACTCCCTCGCGAACACAGTCTCCAACTTGTCGCAAACAGTCGCAGCACAGTGAGATAGGGGCTCTAGGGTCAAAGCAACACAGTTAGGTCAACACAGCTCTGTGACCCAGTGAATTCTTGCTATCGGAGGAACTTTCAGGGTGTGTTCATTCTTGCACCCCCTTTGGAAAAAAGCGGTAGAGTTTTTTGCCAGCTGTAGTTCCTGGGTGAGCGTATTCCCATGACAAAAGTCATGAAGAAAAACTATCACCAGTACATATCTCTGCACGCGGAGATACCTAGGCAAAAACAAATTTCAAATCCACCACGTCCCCTCTCCCAAAGGTGCGTGACCCCTCTTTGATTGCTTTAAATTCCGAGTCTTAACCACCCGAACACACGGACACATTCCATTTCCTTATTCCAACGTCTTTCACCTCTACAGAACCCCATTTCTTAATCCCTCTATTCCGCTCCAGGTTTTATTTCAAACTAATCAGGTCAGTGGGTTCCAAATCCCCTTCACTTCCTGGTTGCCCAGCTGTTCCCCCAAGGTCTCTTCTGATTGGTCAAACAGAAAGTGATTTATAGGTCTGAGTCAAGGGTATAAGGTGGAGGATAATTTATTGAAATGGAATGAGAAAGTCTACGGGAAAAGGGACTATGCAAAGTCAAACGCAAAACATACTTAGCATTGCGTTCACATGCACACACACACACAACAGAGACACACACACACACACACACACACACACACACACACCAGAGGCCAATTATACTCCAACATGGCTTGGGTTATAGCCGTGACAAAGCGCTCAAGGTGAAACGTGTGAATTTTTTTATGTCATACGGGAAGGGTTTTTTTTTTTGCTGTTTTCTTTCTCCATCCTTTTCGAACGAGTAGAGAAGGAGAGAGAGGGAGAGGGAGAGGAAGAGAGAGAGAGAGAGAGGGAAAGAGAGAGAGAGGGCGACAGACAGACAGTCAGAGAGAGAGAGAGAGAGAAAGGGAGGGAGGGAGAGAGAGAGAGAGAGAGAGAGGGAGAGAGAAAGGACACGCCCTTGCACTTGTCTTCAGCATCAACCTGTAACCCAATTAGATCCGCAACAGTCGGCGAAGGGGAACCAATACAATTGGCTGTTGACGCCACAATTGTAAATCAATTATTCATCCGCGGCCGCTTTGTCATTGTCATGAATCTGCCCGTGATCACGCCATAGGAGC
>NC_137227.1:17711491-17713991 GCF_949987685.1 Ammodytes marinus
ACCTGCTACTTGTGTCTGGGTGTGGCTGTGAAAAGTATTTGGACCCCATGAAAAAACAGGTTGGGTACCTTTTGTAGTTCTTCTACATTCTTATAAAGAGGACAGGCTAGTTACTCTGTCATTTTCCTGGGTCTACAAACAGGTTTAAATTATCTCTCCCTCATACATTTTTGTGAAAAAGAATTTCCCTTTGGGCACAATAACTTCTGAAGGCTTTGACATAAGTCTTAAGGATGACACGGCCAGCCAGGTCTGACCAGTTTTTCACAAACCTGGCCAATTGACTAACCAGACGGGTCCTACCACAATGAAGCTGACGAGCAGCATCATCCTGTTTTAATTATTGCCGTAACCACCAAGGTCCTGCTTTCTGTATTGTTTCTAAAAATAAAAAATAAAAATAGACCTAAAAAAGTTCTTAATGCAAAGAAAGACACAAGGCACAAAGAAGTTGGAAATAATTGAACAGATTTGAGTTCAAAGATTAAAAACTTTTTTTGTAATGATTTCAGTCCTTTTGCAGTGATGAGAGGAGAATGAACTAAGCCTAAATGTTGCAACCAAACATAGGCCAACTTTATAGTTTTGAGGGTAGGTTGGTTTGGTTATTCATGTAGAGAACCGCCTTTTTTTCATTTCTGTGAAGAATTTGTTGTTGTTTAAGTGTTATTTATTTCAACAATACCACCAACATATTTCAAATGATTTAATGTCATGTGCAGAAGTGCAAAAAAGTGCAATATTTGGTGCAGTCAATTAGTGTAAATGTATCTTACCAGAAACTAGTAGCATAGAAAACGTGCAAATTGTGAAAAAACTGTTTGCTTTAGTGAATACTAAAGAAGAACAATGTCTCTGTGTGAACTGATTATTTTCTAGAGATCTGTTGATCTGTTAAACAATTGTGTGAGTGTAAGGGAATCAAAATAAATTGGTAGGTATGCTGGGCTAAGTCAGAAATGTGCTACTATTTTAAAATAATAATGAGCCCTTTCTCTCCCAACTGTCCCTGCAAGTCCCTGGTTGATAAGGCAAGGCAAGGCAAGGCAAGTTTATTTATATAGCACAATTCAGACACAAGCCCACTCAAAGTGCTTTACAGGGGCAAGATTAGAATACATAAAACACATTACAAAACATTTAAAAGTGAATAAAAGAAGCAAATAAAATAAAAATTGCAGGTTAAAATGGAAAGATGGATAAGATAGTTAGTCTATCTACAAATACATGTATGTGTTTATTGAGGGATGAGCGCATTCACACTCTCACTCATTGTTGATAGGAGTAATGGGTAAGGGGGGCCCATTGACTGGAGGTTTTCAGGGGCCCGGCCATTTGTGTGGGCAGGCCTGGCTGTGGGTATTTGAGAGCTAAGCCGAGGTGAGGGCAGGACACCACTGCTGGCTTTGATGCAGACGCAACACACACAAACTCACAGCTCGCAAACAGAGAGATCTCAGGTTGACTAAAATGGTCAGGAGTGTGTGTGTGTGTGTGTGTGTGTCTTGTTTGCATAATGTGGGACTAAGAGTATGTGTATGTCTCCGTGAGTGAATTTGCGTCCCACCTGGAGCTTTGTGTACTTTTCTGACAGACAGGCAGTCTGTTTGTGTGTGTGTGTTTGCATTGATGCATTCATATTGATTTTTCATTCATACACTACAAGGTCACAACTGACTAAGACATATTCTTATATGTGTGTGAACTGTATGATAATGCATTTCTGTATTAATGTATGTTTTGTGTTTGTGTGTGGGTGCGCATGTGTGTGTGTGTGTGTTATTCTAAGAAAGGGATTAGGACCACCAGACATTCAACATCTGATTAATGCAGGGAAATGAATTCAAAAATAGACTTGAATTAGAATGGGGAAAACACACACACACACACACACACACACACACACACGACTGGTATTAAATACAAACACATAAATAACCTCTCTTATGCAACGCTCGGTTCAACATGCACAGATGTACACACAGGCTACTGAGGAGCAGGCCTGCCCACACAATTGGCTGGGCCCCTGAAAACCTTCAGACAATGGGCCCCCCTTACCCATGCTTTACTCCTATCAATGAGTGTGAGTGCGCTCATCCCTCAATAAACACATACGTACATGTATTTGTAGAGAGACTAACTATCTTATCAACCAGGGACTTGCAGGGACAGTTTGGAGAGCAAGGGCTCATTATTATTTTTAAAAAGTAGCACATTTCTGACTTAGCCCAGCCTACATACCAATTTTTTTTATTCCCTTACACTCACACAATTGTTTAACAGATCAACAGATCTCTACAAAATAATCAGTTCACACAGAGACATTGTTCTTCTTTAGTATTCACTAACGCAAACAGTTTTTTCACAATTTGAATGTTTTCTATGCTACTATTTTCTGGTGAGATACATTTACACTAATTGACTGCACCAAATATTGCACTTTTTTGTACTTCTGCACATGACATTAAATCATTTGAAATCTTTTGGTGGTATTGTTGAA
>NC_137227.1:17718991-17843991 GCF_949987685.1 Ammodytes marinus
GTTATAAATTTAAGAGGGGGGTGGATAATAACGGATCATAGACAAACACACACGGCATCGATTAGGTGTGAACAGGTGTAGAACTCAGACAAAATGTCAATTAAACTGACATGGATTTACAATATTCTTGCACTACTAATTCTCATTTGACGGTTTTCTATGTTACTTGAAAAAAAAACAACTGCGAAATAATGGACCGACAAGAAAATGCTCGTTACTCTTTTCCCCTTCACAAACATTTCAACCTCAACCAAGCACAACATTTAAAAAATGTTTTAAAGGTGCACTATGTAACTTTGGGTGTGTCAGAGAAGTGAACATTTTCTAAGGTATATTCTCAAAACTGAATAAACAAACTTTTCCTCACAGTAAAAATGTGATCCCTGGAACACTGTTTGAAGTTAGAAAGCTTCCTGAAAAAGTTACTGTTTCACTGTTGTTATTTACAGCAGCAGGGACCACAGTTTGGTTTACAAACAAATTCTTGTGATACGCTTGGTTTACAAGTTCGTCAAAATAAGTTAATTTTGATTTGATGATGATAGAATTAGTCAACACTAAGAATTACATTTAGAGTAAATATATTTTGTGAACTAACTGCAGGCTCTTCGAATGTAAACAAATCCCCCTCCTCTGAAACTGCATAGTGCACCTTTAAGGATGTTCTCAAATTTCCACTACACCTCATAAAAGCAAGCAGTCAAGCTACTTTGCCTTTTAATCAAACGTTACCACAGTTATTTGAACAAAATTATCAATTATGTAGTAGTCTCTCTCTGTATGGGACTGATTCAATTCACTAGCCCCACTATTAAAGTCTCCCATCCCGGATGCTAAGAATACAACCATCTTGAGCCAAACTCCATCTATTGGTGCCTTTGCTTTATCAAGAAAGTTAAGAAAGTAAAAATTATTTTGCTGCTCCGACCTCGACTATGGTATTAATTCACGTGAATGACAATGAGGAAACCAAACAAGATATTAAGTTTAACCAAATATTAATTTATTTAAACAAAGTTTAACGTAAGTTACTAAGTGGTGCGTGAATGTCAGTAATCAGTAATGGGTGAAAAAGAATTTCCCTTTGGGGACAATAACTTCTAAAGGCTTTGACATAAGTCTTCAGGATGACACGGCCAGCCAGGTCTGACCAGTTTTTCAGATTGACCAACCAGACGGGTCCTACCACAATGAAGCTGACGAGCAGCATCATCCTGTTTTAATTATTGCCGTAACCACCAAGGTCCTGCTTTCTGTATTGTTTCTAAAAATAAAAAATAAAAATAGACCTAAAAAAGTTCTTAATGCAAAGAAAGACACAAGGCACAAAGAAGTCGGAAATAACTGAAGGAACAGATTTGAGTTCAAAGATTAAAAACATTTTTTGTAATGATTTCAGTGCTTTTTGCAGTGATGAGAGCAGAATGAACTAAGCCTAAATGTTGCAACCAAACATAGGCCAACTTTATAGTTTTGAGGGTAGGTTGGTTTGGTTATTCATGTAGAGAACCGCCTTTTTTTAATTTCTGTGAAGAATTTGTTGTTATTTATTTCATTTAAGTTATTAATTTAAGAGGCGGGTGGATAATAACGGATCATAGACAAACACACACGGCATCGATTAGGTGTGAACAGGCGTAGAACTCAGACAAAATGTCAATTAAACTGACATGGATTTACAATATTCTTGCACTACTAATTCTCATTTGACGGTTTTCTATGTTACTTGAAAAAAAACGAATTGCGAAATAATGGACCGACAAGAAAATGCTTGTTACTCTTTTCCCCTTCACAAACATTTCAACCTCAACCAAGCACAACATTTAAAAAATGTTTTAAAGGTGCACTATGTAACTTTGGGTGTGTCAGAGAAGTGAACATTTTCTAAGGTATATTCTCATAACTGAATAAACAAACTTTTCCTCACAGTAAAAATGTGATCCCTGGAACACTGTTTGAAGTTAGAAAGCTTCCTGAAAAAGTTACTGTTTCACTGTTGTTGTTTACAGCAGCAGGGACCACAGTTTGGTTTACAAACAAATTCTTGTGATACGCTTGGTTTACAAGTTCGTCAAAATAAGTTAATTTTGATTTGATGATGATAGAATTATTCAATACTAAGAATTACATTTAGAGTAAATATATTTTGTGAACTCACTGCAGGCTCTGCGAATGTAAACAAATCCCCCTCCTCTGACACTGCATAGTGCACCTTTAAGGATGTTCTCAAATTTCCACTACACCTCATAAAAGCAAGCATTCAAGCTACTTTGCCTTTTAATCAAACGTTACCACAGTTATTTGAACAAAATGATCAATGATGTAGTAGTCTCTCTCTGTATGGGACTGATTCAATTCACCAGCCCCACTATTAAAGTCTCCCATCCCGGATGCTAAGAATACAACTATCTTGAGCCAAACTCCATCTATTGGTGCCTTTGCTTTATTAAGAAAGTAAAAATTATTTTGCTGCTCCGACCTCGACTATGGTATTAATTCACGTGAATGACAATGAGGAAACCACACAAGATATTAAGTTTAACCAAATATTAATTTATTTAAACAAAGTTTAACGTAAGTTACTAAGTGGTGCGTGAATGTCAGTAATCAGTAATGGGTGAAAAAGAATTTCCCTTTGGGGACAATAACTTCTAAAGGCTTTGACATAAGTCTTCAGGATGACACGGCCAGCCAGGTCTGACCAGTTTTTCAGAAACCTGGCCAATTGACCAACCAGACGGGTCTTACCACAATGAAGCTGACGAGCAGCATCATCCTGTTTTAATTATTGCCGTAACCACCAAGGTCCTGCTTTCTGTATTGTTTCTAAAAATAAAAAATAAAAATAGACCTAAAAAAGTTCTTAATGCAAAGAAAGACACAAGGCACAAAGAAGTCGGAAATAACTGAAGGAACAGATTTGAGTTCAAAGATTAAAAACATTTTTTGTAATGATTTCAGTGCTTTTTGCAGTGATGAGAGCAGAATGAACTAAGCCTAAATGTTGCAACCAAACATAGGCCAACTTTATAGTTTTGAGGGTAGGTTGGTTTGGTTATTCATGTAGAGAACCGCCTTTTTTTAATTTCTGTGAAGAATTTGTTGTTATTTATTTAATTTAAGTTATTAATTTAAGAGGGGGGTGGATAATAACGGATCATAGACAAACACACACGGCATCGATTAGGTGTGAACAGGCGTAGAACTCAGACAAAATGTCAATTAAACTGACATGGATTTACAATATTCTTGCACTACTAATTCTCATTTGACGGTTTTCTATGTTACTTGAAAAAAAACGAATTGCGAAATAATGGACCGACAAGAAAATGCTTGTTACTCTTTTCCCCTTCACAAACATTTCAACCTCAACCAAGCACAACATTTAAAAAATGTTTTAAAGGTGCACTATGTAACTTTGGGTGTGTCAGAGAAGTGAACATTTTCTAAGGTATATTCTCATAACTGAATAAACAAACTTTTCCTCACAGTAAAAATGTGATCCCTGGAACACTGTTTGAAGTTAGAAAGCTTCCTGAAAAAGTTACTGTTTCACTGTTGTTGTTTACAGCAGCAGGGACCACAGTTTGGTTTACAAACAAATTCTTGTGATACGCTTGGTTTACAAGTTCGTCAAAATAAGTTAATTTTGATTTGATGATGATAGAATTATTCAATACTAAGAATTACATTTAGAGTAAATATATTTTGTGAACTCACTGCAGGCTCTGCGAATGTAAACAAATCCCCCTCCTCTGACACTGCATAGTGCACCTTTAAGGATGTTCTCAAATTTCCACTACACCTCATAAAAGCAAGCATTCAAGCTACTTTGCCTTTTAATCAAACGTTACCACAGTTATTTGAACAAAATGATCAATGATGTAGTAGTCTCTCTCTGTATGGGACTGATTCAATTCACCAGCCCCACTATTAAAGTCTCCCATCCCGGATGCTAAGAATACAACCATCTTGAGCCAAACTCCATCTATTGGTGCCTTTGCTTTATTAAGAAAGTTAAGAAAGTAAAAATTATTTTGCTGCTCCGACCTCGACTATGGTATTAATTCACGTGAATGACAATGAGGAAACCACACAAGATATTAAGTTTAACCAAATATTAATTTATTTAAACAAAGTTTAACGTAAGTTACTAAGTGGGTTTTTGTGATAAGTAATCATCTCCTGGAAGCCTGCAAATCAGGAGGTGCCAGGGGCTGTCACAAAAGGCATGAAGAAAAACATGTTTGACCTGATGCTTGTCCTCACGAGATTATCTGAAAAGTTTGAGTAATGTTGTGGGTGGGGCATGAGCAATTAAAAGGTATAAAAAGGTTGAGGACTGAGTGAATGAGGCATAGGCGAAATGGCTCTCCAACAGCTACTGTGTGGTGTCACCGCGTTGATCCTTCTCTCAACCAGAGGTAAGACAGACAGATTTTACAAATGTTGAGTGTTGGCTGAAATCAAGGGTGGAAGGAGGCTGCAGTGTTGCTGCTTCACTCAAAGCAAGACAATGCAGGGTGATTTTTTTTAAAACATTATAACATTTTGCCACACATTAAAAAAATTGAGATCTGACTTTAATCTTAGAATTCTGAATTTAAGTCAGAATTATGAGAATAAAGTCAGAACTCTGAGGCAATATCTATCTAATTGAAATAGTAAATTTGCATTCTGAAAAACCCTTACTTTTCTTTTTGTTAATTCTTGTATGAAAAAAGACATGTAAAATGCAAAAAAGTGCTTGAAAAAGCTTGCCTTAAGTTAATGGAAGGGAGCTTGGGCTGAGAACTGTTCAAATAATAATTAAAAGAAAGGCCTAAAGTAGCTCTTATCAAAGGGATGCGTTGAGTTATATTTTCTTCATGTGACATCTTACCTGTCTCCATTTCCATATGAGTGCACCAACCACTCACCCTGCGAAAGATCTTAAAAGTATTGGACGTCTTAGGCTAACTCTGGCTCACTCTGTCCCTGAAATAAACCAATAAATAAATGAATAATTACTAAAACATTTTGTAACGGTTTGCGGCATGAGAATGAAAGGCACAAGCAAAATAGAAAATTGTCAGCTGATCTTTGATTTTGCCTGCAAATATTTAATTTACTTAAAACAGAAAAAATTCTGGTTTTACAATGTAATCAAGTGCACGCAAAAAGCTAATCAATCAAAGTATTTAGAGGGTCAAAGGGCTTGTAATTCAGTGGATGTCCGCACTGCACTGCTACAGTTGTTTAGTTTTTTTGAGTCTTCTTGTGTCAGTAACGGTGTCGGTCTGCACTTTATTCTTTAAATGGTTAATTGTGTTATGTTTAGAAGTGTTTGTAAACGTTCACACAACCATAACTAACATTGCTTACAGTAGGTGACATATCTTTAATGGTTTTGTGTGGCATTTTGGGGGTGAATTACAGTAGCCATTTCACTGCCAAACTCTTCACAAATGTTCCATCAACGCAAGTTCCCCCGTGCGATATTTTGCGAGGACACTGTTGCTGCTTCCTGGGCTTACAGCGATTTAGTGAACCTGCAACAATTGAGCATTAATTGAGCATTAACGAACTGCTATGCTTAATTAATGCTTAACTAAGCATAGTAAACTAAGCATAGCAAATGCTAAACCGTTGATAACTAAGCTTTTACAGTTAGTTGATAAGCATGAACTACACATTAATGAACCGTTAATAGCATTATCTAATCCTTACATAGCAGTTAATTAATGTACCTTTATTGCAAAGTCTTTATGTGACACCTGTAACCCATCAGGAATGAGTCCCAGATGGAATGACCTTTTACATTGATCAATCTCATCATCGCCCACATGTTCCGCTAGCGCTTTTGTGAGACGAGAATTAAAATCTAAAATGTGGCTCCTCAGGTTTTTCTCTCAAAACAAAATCGAACATTCCCATCCTCTGTCTCTCTTGTTAGTCCAGTGTGTTCTCTATGCAAATGCAGGCCATTGTCTGTTTGGCCCTGAAAGGAATTTATCTCACATATTGTTATTTCTGTGTACCATCTTTCAGGTAGTTGTCAAGCAACTGAATCCCCGAAGCCAAGTAAGTATCTGTGACTTTACATGTTTACTCTTCAACTTTTGTTTTCTTACGCCAGCTGTATAACTGCTCTTTGCCAGAAAAATTATATACTGTATATATTATTGGTGTGAATGTTGCAAGCATTCACACTATTGATATCCTAAAGTTTTCAAATTATTATTTTTATTCCGCCACTTTAAAGAACTTTAACAACTTCAACATACTTCAACCGTCATTCAAACATTTAAATATTCAGCTCTTCAAGGACATGTTGGGACCATTTCAACATTTTCAAAAAAAATCATAATTTCATATTCTTTCAATGTTTTATGAAAAATATTCAAATCCCTTCTACTCATTCATACTTATTCCCACAAACGTCCTTGTACCTTCTAAATGTTCAGCTATTTCAGTACATTAATTTGTAAGATTCAGAATTTTTTGGAACCTCTGCAAAATTCTGAGATAATTCAACTTTTATGAATTTTAATATTTCATGCAAAATTATGATTGTTCCTACTCATTCATACTTCATCGTAGAAACTCCATTCAATGTTTTTCCTGTTTGTCTTGCACAGGAGCACACTTTCATAATTCACTATTTTTTCATAAAATGTATAACTTCAGAGATTTTAAAGGTTTATTAAACAAAAAAATCTCTCAATGTTAATTAATAGGGAAAGGGTCCAAACGCGCAGAGAGAAACTTAATTCAAACAGATAAATATTCAGCCGACTTCCTTCTTCAATTGTTATCATTCAAAATGTTCAACAAATGTATAGTTTTCACATGAGCCAGCCTTGTTTGAAGCGACGCAAAATCAAATTTATACAGTGAGTGGATGGAGCTGCATTCCATGATCGGATGTCAAATGAACTCCATTTGCAACTTGCTGGCCAAACCACATTTTTTACAATATAGACCCAAACCTTGCACTGAATCTTAATCGGAATCTCCTGGTTCTCTCGGTATCTTCATTTTGTCTGTCAGACAAATGGTTTGCGAGCAAGAGACATTAGTTCGGATGGTGCGTTTCACTGAGCTCTGGAAGGGATATCAGGGGCCTCATTTATAAAGCTTTGCGTGGGATTCACGTGGAAGCTGGCGTACGGAAGAAATGTAGGATGTACGTGCGTACAAAAATATTCGGATTTATAAAACAGTGCGCACTCACGTCCTACGCCTGTTTCCCTTTATAAATCACAATCTACTCTAAATGTGGCGCAGCCTTTGCGGGCTTCACGTACCGCCCATATTTACCCATACATAGTCATCGACACGCCCGAATTAATATCATTTACTGAGTGCATGAAGGCGGTAGTGGCAATCGCCGACTGAAAGGGAAATGGAAAAATAAACTCCACACGGTGTGGATCACTGCGGTCACCCCGAAGTACCCGTTGGAGAAGTGGCGAACAGGGAAAATATAGTTTGGTGGCAGTGTGAGCGTAAAGGCGATAGAGTGCAGCCTGTGGCGATCTCTGTGAACGCTGTGGCCGAAATAAAAAGAAGTGATCCGACATAAAAGTGGACGCAAACAAGTGCATATCCTCACACAACAGTGTTTGTGCCACGAGCGGGGGGCACTGAGACCCCCCATGAGATACAGATTCGGAGAATTCATCCCGGGGCAGTGACGGGCGGCGGAGGGTTAATAATAAACTTCACAGTCCCTTTCAAAACACAATTGCGACGTGCTTAAACACAAAGAAAAACACATAGATAAAACGGACTAAAAGCCGTGAAAAAAATCACAGTAGCCTATGTGATGTACAGTAGGCTTATCATTAGTGTATGAAAAGGTGCACTCCTGTCTGCCTGACTGAGGCATCGAGAACAGCGTCAGTGTAAAAGTAATAGGCTGTATTCCACCTCAATATTATCAGAATTAATTCCACAACATGCAGATAGGTTATTCTTTAATAACTGCAGAGCTTATTCGAACGTTGCTATTTTGTTTTTATTTGCACTCATATGTCTCCGTTTGTAGGCTATTTAAGATCCTAATTCGTTTTGTTTTTGTTGGTATCACTCCATGGAAAAATCCGTGGAGGCATTTGTTCATTAGTTGTAAGAATGGCTTCATCCGTTTTGCAAAGGAACTCCCAATATATGATAGACCTACATGGCTTATAATAGGCCTATCTGGATACATTTTACACAAACACATTCGTTCTCGCACTTCATACATGTGCCGACGGAGTCGCCGTTTCTCCTTTCTCCACTTTCTGTGCGTACGCATGGGTCAGAGTTTGCGTGGAGGACCGCACATCTCCCGTCAAGTTTGGTTTTTATAAATCCCAATATTTGCTTAGAAATTGGCGTGCGCCCTCTTCTGGGCGTACGCAACGTTTATAAATGAGGCCCCAGGTATATCCCATTGAGTCTTCGGACTCAATGGGATATACCTGTATAAATAAAGGTTAAAAAAAAAAAGAAAAAAGGGGAAACATCAGTAACTGCATGTTCACCAGCTGTGATCACTTGAGGCTGATTAGCTCTCAGTCACCAGGTGACACCTGCACCTGTCTTTGACTCAACGATGACATCATAGGCTAATGTAGGTCAAACTCCAATCCCTTAGGCTCCATTGAGAATACATAGACCAAGTTCAAGTGAAATTTGTATAAGTCGAGAGTTTGAGAATGCTTTTCCTCAAATAACTTTTAAACTGTTCAACTTTTTCAGGAGTTTGAAATTACCTCCTCTGGAATGTGCTCTGGGACCCCGAAAATAAGAAAAAATATGAAAACATGTGGATTTTATTTTCCTAAAATGACTCCACAGCCGCATTCAAAGCGGATGGGAAAAATTCAAAATGTGTTAACTCAGTCATTTTTCATCCGATAAACTTCATTCAACATTCTACATGTTCAGCTCCTTCGGGACATTACATGGGAGTATCCTGATTGAGCTGAACACAGGGTCGGGGGTTCGAATCCCCATTCTAACACAACATTTTAGACTTCACCAGATTTTTTTTGCACAGATGTTGATTATGACTCAGAGATGACATGACAAGAGTTTAGAGGTCAAAGGTCAAATTTCAAGGTCACTGTGACATTGCCTTTTGAGACTGCATTATCTCATGAACGCTTCCACGGTTTTTCTTCAAATTTTTCACAGATGTTCATTATGACTCAGAGATGAACTGATTACATTTTGGAGGTCATAGTTCAAGGTCATAATTCATTAATCAATTCAGCTAGAAAGTCCATTCAAACTTCCAAATATTCCACATTATTCAAACATTCCATTATTCAACCATTCTGTTCATTCAGATATATTCATCCTTCGTTCTTCATCAACATTCAGCAGTGAAGCTTCAGCATTCACACTGCAATTTCTTCATGGAATTGCATTTGTAGTTATCATTATATAAAGCGCTTTTCCAGCTGCTCAAGACGCTTGTATACCGTATATAACACAAAATGGAAAAGTTATAATATGCATTTCCATTCTAGTAATTGAAACTGAACTGAAATGGAGAAGACGTTTCCCTAAACTTAAAGGTTCAGTCAGCGATTCTGAAAACAGGCTTCTTGTCCAAATCACATTTTGTCAGGGGGCGCTCGTGTTATAGTGGTTAGAGCGTCCCCTTCTTTGCCAAGTGGTGTTAGTAGCATATACTTCCTTGCATGAGTAGCGGCCTATATACAGTCTATGGTGGCAGCACTAAAAAATAAGTTTGAAATATGAATGTTTACCTCTCTTATCATCCACCAGAATGTGCCATGGCTGTTGGTAACACCAGGATTGCAGGAGGTCAAGACTCCTCTCCAGGAAGTTGGTCCTGGCAGGTGGACATACACAACGATGGCGAGCACTGCTGTGGAGGGTCCCTGATCAACGACCAATGGGTGCTGACAGCTGCTAGCCTAGTAGAGTAAGGGCCAAAGTTTTATTTTGTTAAATTCTGTAGCAAGGCAAGGCAAGATTATTTATATAGCACAATTCAGACACAAGGCCACTCAAAGTGCTTTACAGGGGCAAGATTAGAATACATAAAACACATTATAAAACATTTAAAAGCGAATAAAAGAAGCAAATAAAATAAAAATTGCAGGTTAAATGGAAACAAAAAAGTCTTCAGACTCGATTTAAAAGAACTGAGAGTTGCAGCAGACGTCAAGTTTTCTGGGAGTTTGTTCCAGATTTTTGATGCATAATAACTAAAAGCTGCTTCTCCTTGTTTAGTCCTAACTCTAGGGACTGTAAGTAGACCTGTAAGTAGACCTGTCCCAGACGACCTAAGGGCTCTGGACGGTTCATAACGTATCAGCATATCAGTAATGTATTTTGGCCCTAAACCATTTAGTGCTTTATAAACCAACATCAGTATTTTGAAATAAATTCTTTGAGTGACAGGAAGCCAGTGTAAAGACCTCAGAACTGGGGTAATGTGATCCACTTTTTTGGTCCTAGTGAGGACTCGAGCAGCAGCGTTCTGAATTAGCTGAAGCTGTCTGATAGATTTTTTTTGAAGGCCAGCAAGGACACTGTTACAGTAGTCAAGTCTACTAAAGATAAATGCATGGATAAGTTTTTCTAAATCTTGCTGAGACATAAGCCCTTTAATTCTTGATATTTTTTTAGGTGGTAGTAGGCTGATTTATTAATTGATTTAATGTGTTTCTTGAAATTCAAGTCTGAGTCTACGACACCAAGATTTCTGGAAACACTAAGCGTAAATTATTAGCGCTTGAATCATTTGTAAAAATGCAACAGGTACTCTGTATCTAAACAAAACTAACAATTATACTTCTGTGTCTTCAAAAAAGTGCCAACGCAGAGAACCTAACGGTGCATCTGGCCCGCCACAGCCATTCCGGGCCAGACCCCAGTGAAACTTATCGGGGAGTTGAGAGAGTTGAATGCCATCCTGATTACGATGACGAGACCTTTGACAATGACATATGTCTCCTGGAGCTTTCGTCCCCTGTGGAATTCGATGACTACATACACCCAGTCTGCCTAGCCTCCGCGGAGAGCACATTCCACACCGGGACTAAAGGCTGGGTCACTGGTTGGGGGATCACTGATGACGGTAAGATTGCAAAATGTACATTTGTACGTTTGACTTAAAAGGTCACATATTATGCTAAATGCACTTTTTAAATGTGTTCTAACATATCCATGGGTCCACGGTGTGCCTAGAGACTGCCAAAATATTTTAAAAAAATAACAATCTCTCCTGTTCTCACTCTCCCCCTTTCTGAACCCCCACCCTCCCCCCCCAATATACTCCAGTCAGAATTCTCCTCGTTTCTGACCTCACAAACTGGAAAGCCAGAAGCTTCCACTGTGCAGCCCACACCCCTATTTCTTATTGGTCCACGGCCCTGACAGACAGAGGGTGAGGCGTATCTGGCTTCGCTTCCGGACAGGGGGCGGGGGGAGCTCAAAGATTGTATATTTACGAGGGGAGCTGCAGCTCTTTTTTTTCAAAATAGGCCATTGTGAGATTAGCTGAACATCAGCATAGTACAATAAATCATCTGAACGTTTTTTTCAGCAAACAATTAAAGAAAAACATATTAGGGACCACTAAGACCATATAATATGGTGTATAATAGTACCGAAAAGTGTATAATATGGGAGCTTTAATCACTGTCCTAAATACTAAGTTTTAAGTACCGAGATGTGGAAATGATGAATGCCCAAAAGTGGCACCTCTCTCTTTAACCTAGTCCATTGTCAACATTTTTCTGACATGCTTGAATGATAATTTAAGGCGAGACATGTTTTTTCAAGAACTGGTCAATTTTGAGATGTTTGGCTATTTTGCTTCCATAACATGTCTTCTTTCATACTAGTATAAATAAAATGTCCAAATGTACATTAAGGTGTTTGGGTATTTGACTGAACCTTGTCTGTTTGTCTGTATATTTCTACTACACAACCATCTTTAACAGCCAACATAGGTTTTTTTCTACAATAGTCCAAACATCTAAACATTCTGAAGCACGGAACCTTCATCTCTCCTGATTGTTAGCTTGCACCCTGCGTGGTAGCTGCTGCTATCGGTGTATGAATAGGTGAATGTGTACAAAACACAAGCGCTTTGGGTCTATGAAAAAAACAGGGAAAGCGCTAGATAATTGGAGTGCATTTACTATTTCTTAAAAACATTCAGAAAATAATTTTTTATTTATTTTTTAATCTCCCATAGGTTCTATTTCCGACATCCTTCAGGAGGTGAGGGTTCCAATTGTGGGAAACAATGAGTGTGGATGCACCTATCCTGACCTCACAGAAAACATGATCTGTGCTGGGGCCAGAGGGAGGGACTCATGTCTGGTAACCACCACTTTTCTTTTTAAATGTAATTCCTTGTTGTGTGGCAACGGAGAAATGTACTAGAAGGCAGAAGAATTTTGACCTGGGAATTAGTACCTGGGTTAGAGGGCAGATTTTATAGCCGGTAGACTGATTGCCAAAGACACCTGGATTTACAACAGTACTTAAAATCCAAATTCACATTCCAGAAATGTGATAAATTTACCAATGAGCCACACGTTTACTAGATCGTTTTCCTGAAACCATCTTACATTTTGGGATACAATTATAAATGTAGTTTTGGTGCTCAAAATATTGCCAGGAAGTTACCAATCAGTGTTATATACCTTATGCTTAAACGGCGTATCCTATCCTATATACCAACGCCTATCACTTGTTTGTTCACAGGGAGACGCAGGGGGCCCACTGGTGTTCAAATATTCCGGTGTTTGGATCCAAAGTGGAGTTGTGAGTTTTGGAATCGGCTGCGGCGAGAGTCCTGCAGGTTACGCTCGTGTGTCCCAGTACGAGGAATGGATTTCCAACATAATCGGCAACAGCAACCTTCCAGGATTCGTCACCTTCAATTCCCCAGGAGTTGACCCCGACTCAAACTTTACCTGTCCCACCTGAGCCCGCTGACCAGAGCCGGGCCGAGGCATAAGCGAACTAAGCGGTCGCTTAGGGCCCCCGACCGCCAGGGGTGCCCCCTAAATTTTTTTTTTTTTTTTTTTTTTTTTTAGTTTGTGTTTGATATCAACATCATATTATGCAAATGTAAGTTATCATACAAAAAAGGAATAAAATGTTTTGGTCTAGATAATTAATAGCCTAAAAATGTTATCAGTTCATCTGGGAGGTAATATGAAATTATCTGATCATGTCACGTTCACATCCATGCACAGTGGAAAGAAAAGACTGCAAATTAGCTGAAGCTAGACGTCTTATATGCATCACATTTTCCCATTTTTTTGTGGCAATGTTGTATGCATTGTCCCTGTCAAATAAACATTAAAAGAAAAAAAAAGTGTGTATTGAGTTTATTTAAAAACAATTGGAAATGGGGCAGCCCTCAGTTGCCCATGCACTGTGTATAGCCTATTTCAGCCTCGTCTGTGGAAATAAAGATACAGTAGCTGGACAACAGAGTTCTTCTGCTTCGTTCCTCTCACTGCATTTAAATGCATTCATTATATTACAGAGAAATATGTCCCGTAAAAGAAAAAGAGCACCAAGCCCAACCCAGAGGACCCTCCATAATATTTTATATTATATTAATATTTTTATGGAAAATCCATGTGTCCTTCTTCAATAGCTTCTAATTCATCTGACCCAGTGTCTCCAAATCATTTGTTCACACAAAATGCCTCAGATTCAGCCTCTTAATTTTCCTCTCAAAGTGCACCAGATTCATGCATTTCACTTTAAAAAGGTTAAAAAAATCTCCCGGGGGGGCATACCACCGGACCCCCCTAGGAGGGTCTGAATCTCGGCTGTCTAATATTTTCACACAGCTGCACAGTGGAGGCACTAGCGGAAAACAATGGGTTTGTGAATGATATTTAGCAAAGATCTATAGTTTCAGCAATGATAACACTGGAGAGGGGCCCCCTAATCATATTTCGCTTAGGGCCCCATGAAGGCTTGGGCCGGCTCTGCCACTGACCCTGCCTACACTTAACCCCCTACCAAAACCACGCCCCCTACCGAATACCCACCCCATAACGAATTCCCCCCTCAAACTACCGAGGGCGGTAAAGGTGGCGGCAGCATCTTCGACAGTGGCGAGAACCTGATCCGCTGCTCCCACTTCACTCACTTCTTCTCACTCGGTGGTTTTCTGGTTCTCTCGTTCTATGTGCTGGTGTGAAAATAAAGTGTCAATCTATCTATATTAGCCTTTAAAGGGGACATATTACGCACATTTTCGGGTACAAATGTTGGTAACACTTTACAATAAGGTACACAAAAAAAGAGTAGTTACCCTTTTTAAAAGGTAAATTTACCTTTTTAAAAGGTAAGTTTACCTTTCAAAAAAGGTAAGTTTACCTTTTAGTTTTTTTGGCATCTACTAGAAGTGGTTTTCATAGTTAATTAGCACCTGCACCCCCCCCCCCCCCCTCCTTCTTGAAAAGCCTTATCTGCTGTGATTGGCCAGATCCATGCCCAAGTTTCCACTGATTGCCTTACGGTTAGCTGTGGATGCTACCTATGGGCACATTATGCTATCGAATTGTATTTCTGAATTTTTCTCTTCATGTGGTAAATATACTAAATCAAAACACTGGGATTGTCCACAAGAAATACAACTTTATGAAGTATAAGATAAAACGTGGATTGGAATTATTTTACCCTTTTTCTCTTTCATTAAAGACAATAAGTTGGTGGGTTGATCAGAAGTTTTACAGGCTTCAATAACGTATCATCTTCAACACATCTCGATTCAAGAATTAGTCTTGTTTAAAACGGTTGGCTTCCAGATATGTTTTTCTGTTATAAAAACAAACAAATACTGAGTGACAGAATGATGAGGAAGGCAAATTCCCATTGTATGTAATGTAATGGACAATAAAGCTTCGTATCTAAACATGATTTCCATGATCTCTTGGGTCCAAAAATCTGCTCTAAAAAAAGGCAGAAACTCAAGTAAAGTACAGCTACTCAAAAGTGTGAATATCTGGGGGGAACGGGGCGCTCGTGCTGTAGTGGTTAGAGCACCCTGTCTTGTATATATAAATGTAGTATCTGAGTTTACTACTCAAGAAAAGGCGATCGAAACCATCCCTTTAACTGTGCCTGCATGCTTGAGGAAGAAATGGGCAAAGGTTGCTTATAGTGGATACTATTTTACTAAGTAATACCACAAACCACACCTTCACGGATGTCAGCCACCCCAGAGGTTGGTTTTCTCCCCATTTATCCAACCGGAAGTCCCATACCTCCATTAAGAATTGCTCGTTGTCAGCTTCCATTATTAGGTAGGTATGGATTACCTCAAGGGTCAATACTCTGACCTATTCTGTTCTCAATGCATATGCTTCCACTGGGTGAGGTCATCAGGAAACATGGAATCTCCTTTCATTTTTATGCTGATGATTCCCAGTTGTACCTACTGTTTAATGAAATCCAGAGGTCCTGTTAAGTGTAAATGTTACCACAGTTATTTGAACAAAATGATCAATGATGTAGTAGTCTCTCTCTGTATGGGACTGATTCAATTCACCAGCCCCGATATTAAAGTCTCCCATCCCGGATGCTAAGAATACAACTATCTTGACTTGGGGTAGGATCATTTTTCGAAGTTCACCTGCATCAAAATGTACATTGATGCAGACAGACAGACAGACAGTTTGGTTTACAAACAAATTCTTGTGATACGCTTGGTTTACAAGTTTGTCAAAATAAGTTAATTTTGATTTGATGATGATAGAATTAGTCAACACTAAGAATTACATTTTGAGTAAATATATTTTGTGAACTAACTGCAGGCTCTGCGAATGTAAACAAATCCCCCTCCTCTAAAACTGCATAGTGCACCTTTAAGGATGTTCTCAAATTTCCACTACACCTCATAAAAGCAAGCAGTCAAGCTACTTTGCCTTTTAATCAAACGTTACCACGGTTATTTGAACAAAATGTTCAATGATGTAGTAGTCTCTCTCTGTATGGGACTGATTCAATTCACCAGCCCCACTATTAAAGTCTCCCATCCCGGATGCTAAGAATACAACCATCTTGAGCCAAACTCCATCTATTGGTGCCTTTGCTTTATTAAGAAAGTAAACATTATTTTGCTGCTCCGACCTCGACTATGGTATTAATTCACGTGAATGACAATGAGGAAACCACACAAGATATTAAGTTTAACCAAATATTAATTTATTTAAACAAAGTTTAACGTAAGTTACTAAGTGGTGCGTGAATGTCAGTAATCAGTAATGGGTGAAAAAGAATTTCCCTTTGGGGACAATAACTTCTAAAGGCTTTGACATAAGTCTTCAGGATGACACGGCCAGCCAGGTCTGACCAGTTTTTCAGAAACCTGGCCAATTGACCAACCAGACGGGTCCTACCACAATGAAGCTGACGAGCAGCATCATCCTGTTTTAATTATTGCCGTAACCACCAAGGTCCTGCTTTCTGTATTGTTTATAAAAATAAAAAATAAAAATAGACCTAAAAAAGTTCTTAATGCAAAGAAAGACACAAGGCACAAAGAAGTCGGAAATAATTGAAGGAACAGATTTGAGTTCAAAGATTAAAAACATTTTTTGTAATGATTTCAGTGCTTTTTGCAGTGATGAGAGCAGAATGAACTAAGCCTAAATGTTGCAACCAAACATAGGCCAACTTTATAGTTTTGAGGGTAGGTTGGTTTGGTTATTCATGTAGAGAACCACCTTTTTTACATTTCTGTGAAGAATTTGTTGTTATTTATTTCATTTAAGTTATTAATTTAAGAGGCGGGTGGATAATAACGGATCATAGACAAACACACACGGCATCGATTAGGTGTGAACAGGCGTAGAACTCAGACAAAATGTCAATTAAACTGACATGGATTTACAATATTGTTGCACTATTAATTCTCATTTGACGGTTTTCTATGTTACTTGAAAAAAAACGAATTGCAAAATAATGGACCGACAAGAAAATGCTCGTTACTCTTTTCCCCTTCACAAACATTTCAACCTCAACCAAGCACAACATTTAAAAAATGTTTTAAAGGTGCACTATGTAACTTTGGATCTGTCAGAGAAGTGAATATTTTCTAAGGTATATTCTCATAACTGAATAAACAAACTTTTCCTCACAGTAAAACTGTGATCCCTGGAACACTGGTTGAAGTTAGAAAGCTTCCTGAAAAAGTTACTGTTTCACTGTTGTTGTTTACAGCAGCAGGGACCACAGTTTGGTTTACAAACAAATTCTTGTGATACGCTTGGTTTACAAGTTCGTCAAAATAAGTTAATTTTGATTTGATGATGATAGAATTAGTCAACACTAAGAATTACATTTAGAGTAAATATATTTTGTGAACTAGCTGCAGGCTCTGCGAATGTAAACAAATCCCCCTCCTCTGAAACTGCATAGTGCACCTTTAAGGATGTTCTCAAATTTCCACTACACCTCATAAAAGCAAGCAGTCAAGCTACTTTGCCTTTTAATCAAACGTTACCACAGTTATTTGAACAAAATGATCAATGATGTAGTAGTCTCTCTCTGTATGGGACTGATTCAATTCACCAGCCCCACTATTAAAGTCTCCCATCCCGGATGCTAAGAATACAACCATCTTGAGCCAAACTCCATCTATTGGTGCCTTTGCTTTATTAAGAAAGTTAAGAAAGTAAAAATTATTTTGCTGCTCCGACCTCGACTATGGTATTAATTCACGTGAATGACAATGAGGAAACCACACAAGATATTAAGTTTAACCAAATATTAATTTATTTAAACAAAGTTTAACGTAAGTTACTAAGTGGGTGTTTGTGATTAGTAATCATCTCCTGGAAGCCTGCAAATCAGGAGGTGCCAGGGGCTGTCACAAAAGGCATGAAGAAAAACATGTTTGACCTGATGCTTGTCCTCACGAGATTATCTCAAAAGTTTGAGTAATGTTGTGGGTGGGGCATGAGCAATTAAAAGGTATAAAAAGGTTGAGGACTGAGTGAATGAGGCATAGGCGAAATGGCTCTCCAACAGCTACTGTGTGGTGTCACCGCATTGATCCTTCTCTCAACCAGAGGTAAGAAAGACAGATTTTACAAATGTTGAGTGTTGGCTGAAATCAAGGGTGGAAGGAGGCTGCAATGTTGCTGCTTCACTCAAAGCAAGACAATGCAGGGTGATTTTTTTTAAAACATTATAACATTTTGCCACACATTAAAAAAATTTAGATCTGACTTTAATCTTAGAATTCTGAATTTAAGTCATAATTCTGAGTTTAAAGTCAGAATTCTGAGAATAAAGTCAGAACTCAATTTTTAGGCAATATCTATCTAATTGAAATAGTAAATTTGCATTTCGAAAAACCCTTACTTTTCTTTTTGTTAATTCTTGTATGAAAAAAGACAAGTAAAATGCAAAAAAGTGCTTGAAAAAGCTTGCCTTAAGTTAATGGAAGGGAGCTTGGGCTGAGAACTGTTCAAATAATAATTAAAAGAAAGGCCTAAAGTAGCTCTTATCAAAGGGATGCGTTGAGTTATATTTTCTTCATGTGACATCTTGCCTGTCTCCATTTCCATATGAGTGCACCAACCACTCACCCTGCGATAGATCTTAAAAGTATTGGACGTCTTAGGCTAACTCTGGCTCACTCTGTCCCTGAAATAAACCAATAAATAAATGAATAATTACTAAAACATTTTGTAACGGTTTGCGGCATGAGAATGAAAGGCACAAGCAAAATAGAAAATTGTCAGCTGATCTTTGATTTTGCCTGCAAATATTTAGTTTACTTAAAACAGCAAAATGACTGGTTTTACAATGTAATCAAGTGCACGCAAAACGCTAATCAATCAAAGTATTTAGAGGGTCAGAGGGCTTGTAATTCAGTGGATGTCCGCACTGCACTGCTACAGTTGTTTAGTTTTTTTGAGTCTTCTTGTGTCAGTAACGGTGTCGGTCTGCACTTTATTCTTTAAATGGTTAATTGTGTTATGTTTAGAAGTGTTTGTAAACGTTCACACAACCATAACTAACATTGCTTACAGTAGGTGACATATCTTTAATGGTTTTGTGTGGCATTTTGGGGGTGAATTACAGTAGCCATTTCACTGCCAAACTCTTCACAAATGTTCCATCAACGCAAGTTCCCCCGTCCGATATTTTGCGAGGACACTGTTGCTGCTTCCTGGGCTTACAGCGATTTAGTGAACCTGCAACAATTGAGCATTAATTGAGCATTAACGAACTGCTATGCTTAATTAATGCTTAACTAAGCATAGTAAACTAAGCATAGCAAATGCTAAACCGTTGATAACTAAGCTTTTACAGTTAGTTGATAAGCATGAACTACACATTAATGAACCGTTAATAGCATTATCTAATCCTTACATAGCAGTTAATTAATGTACCTTTATTGCAAAGTCTTTATGTGACACCTGTAACCCATCAGGAATGAGTCCCAGATGGAATGACCTTTTACATTGATCAATCTCATCATCGCCCACATGTTCCGCTAGCGCTTTTGTGAGACGAGGATTAAAATCTAAAATGTGGCTCCTCAGGTTTTTCTCTCAAAACAAAATCAAACATTCCCATCCTCTGTCTCTCTTGTTAGTCCAGTGTGTTCTCTATGCAAATGCAGGCCATTGTCTGTTTGGCCCTGAAAGGAATTTATCTCACATATTGTTATTTCTGTGTTCCATCTTTCAGGTAGTTGTCAAGCAACTGAATCCCCGAAGCCAAGTAAGTATCTGTGACTTTACATGTTTACTCTTCAACTTTTGTTTTCTTACGCCAGCTGTATAACTGCTCTTTGCCAGAAAAATTATATACTGTATATATTATTGGTGTGAATGTTGCAAGCATTCACACTATTGATATCCTAAAGTTTTCAAATTATTATTTTTATTCCGCCACTTTAAAGAACTTTAACAACTTCAACATACTTCAACCGTCATTCAAACATTTAAATATTCAGCTCTTCAAGGACATGTTGGGACCATTTCAACATTTTCAAAAAAAATCATAATTTCATATTCTTTCAATGTTTTATGAAAAATATTCAAATCCCTTCTACTCATTCATACTTATTCCCACAAACGTCCTTGTACCTTCTAAATGTTCAGCTATTTCAGTACATTAATTTGTAAGATTCAGAATTTTTTGGAACCTGTGCAAAATTCTGAGATAATTCAACTTTTATGAATTTTAATATTTCATGCAAAACTATGATTGTTCCTACTCATTCATACTTCATCGTAGAAACTCCATTCAATGTTTTTCCTGTTTGTCTTGCACAGGAGCACACTTTCATAATTCACTATTTTTTCATAAAATGTATAACTTCAGAGATTTTAAAGGTTTATTAAACAAAAAAATCTCTCAATGTTAATTAATAGGGAAAGGGTCCAAACGCGAAGAGAGAAACTTAATTCAAACAGATAAATATTCAGCCGACTTCCTTCTTCAATTGTTATCATTCAAAATGTTCAACAAATGTATAGTTTTCACATGAGCCAGCCTTGTTTGAAGCGACGCAAAATCAAATTTATACAGTGAGTGGATGGAGCTACATTCCATGATCGGATGTCAAATGAACTCCATTTGCAACTTGCTGGCCAAACCACATTTTTTACAATACAGACCCAAACCTTGCACTGAATCTTAATCGGAATCTCCTGGTTCTCTCGGTATCTTCATTTTGTCTGTCAGACAAATGGTTTGCGAGCAAGAGACATTAGTTCGGATGGTGCGTTTCACTGAGCTCTGGAAGGGATATCAGGTATATCCCATTGAGTCTTCGGACTCAATGGGATATACCTGTATAAATAAAGGTTAAAAAAAAAAAGAAAAAAGGGGAAACATCAGTAACTGCATGTTCACCAGCTGTGATCACTTGAGGCTGATTAGCTCTCAGTCACCAGGTGACACCTGCACCTGTCTTTGACTCAACGATGACATCATAGGCTAATGTAGGTCAAACTCCAATCCCTTAGGCTCCATTGAGAATACATAGACCAAGTTCAAGTGAAATTTGTATAAGTCGAGAGTTTGAGAATGCTTTTCCTCAAATAACTTTTAAACTGTTCAACTTTTTCAGGAGTTTGAAATTACCTCCTCTGGAATGTGCTCTGGGACCCCGAAAATAAGAAAAAATATGAAAACATGTGGATTTTATTTTCCTAAAATGACTCCACAGCCGCATTCAAAGCGGATGGTAAAAATTCAAAATGTGTTAACTCAGTCATTTTTCATCCGATAAACTTCATTCAACATTCTACATGTTCAGCTCCTTCGGGACATTACATGGGAGTATCCTGATTGAGCTGAACACAGGGTCGGGGGTTCGAATCCCCATTCTAACACAACATTTTAGACTTCACCAGATTTTTTTTGCACAGATGTTGATTATGACTCAGAGATGACATGACAAGAGTTTAGAGGTCAAAGGTCAAATTTCAAGGTCACTGTGACATTGCCTTTTGAGACTGCATTATCTCATGAACGCTTCCACGGTTTTTCTTCAAATTTTTCACAGATGTTCATTATGACTCAGAGATGAACTGATTACATTTTGGAGGTCATAGTTCAAGGTCATAATTCATTAATCAATTCAGCTAGAAAGTCCATTCAAACTTCCAAATATTCCACATTTTTCAAACATTCCATTATTCAACCATTCTGTTCATTCAGATATATTCATCCTTCGTTCTTCATCAACATTCAGCAGTGAAGCTTCAGCATTTACACTGCAATTTCTTCATGGAATTGCATTTGTAGTTATCATTATATAAAGCGCTTTTCCAGCAGCTCAAGACGCTTGTATACCGTATATAACACAAAATGGAAAAGTTATAATATGCATTTCCATTCTAGTAATTGAAACTGAACTGAAATGGAGAAGACGTTTCCCTAAACTTAAAGTGCGTATTGGAAGTTAGATGCTGCAGTGAAGAATCATATAGGACAAACATTCTAGTATACTATTTTAATATTTGGTTTTATAAATCTATACTAGAAGTGGCCTCTGGAGCCGTTTTTGTGATACAATTTTACTACCGCACCTCAAAAACAGTTTTCGAATGTGACGTAGCAAGGGGTCGACGAACATACTAATCCATAGACTAGCTTGGTGCGAAACAATGGTAATAGGAGGGAGATTGAGTTATGGTGAGAGGAAAATCAGTGGAGTTTCGGTCTGGAGAGTGACTGGCATTAGCTAGAGTTAATGTTAGCTTATGACAGAATGCTGTCCATATTTCAACACTTAACAGTCAATCACTTTACAAGTATAAGGTTATGAAGCTGCATGACGTAACTCCACATTACCTCTTGCATCACTACTGGAACGAGCGAGCGAGCGAGAGAGAGAGAGAGAGAAAGCGAGCGAGCTAAAACAGAAATTACGACATTTACCTCATACACCTTTTGTTTGATAGGTGCCTGTGTGGGAAAGCCAATGAGCTCAGCTGAGCAGAGCATGTGCTGCAGAGACGTGGATACCTTCTGGGCTCTGGTGGAGACGCTAAACCCCAGACCAGACATAACATACTTGACTCAGTATCAGGTTTACTTTTGAGCCCCTTAGTGCTCCAGATAGCATACCTGAGCTTCAGACAGGAGCATGGCCCTCTGCAGGTCAGCAGACACGAGTATGTCAATCAGTATAACCCATAACAGAAACTACTTTCTCCAATTAATTATTCCACACCTTGCAGCTAATGTGTCCACAGGAATTGTCCGATTTTTTTCTACAATTAGAATATAAGCCTGAGGGCCAAAGTAAAGTAAATGAAGTACATCTTGAGGCAGAGTATTGATAAATCCGACCAACTTAACATTTAGAAGAGTCTTCTAAATATTATGTTGGTTGGATTGAGCAAGTATTTTAGTAGACCAACATGTGTATGATTGAAAATCAATATTTCTAGATGCAGAACAGCAGAAAGGATACATTACAATTGAATTGGAATACTTCTGTTTTTCCATTTTCCATGTGATCACTACTTGTAAATGATATATAGATTATCAGGCTTAACAGTGGATATTGTGTGCCTATCCCCAGGCACTTCAGCTATACAGCTTACCTTATATTGTGTCCAGAAGAACCGGGTATATACAAAGCTTCATATTAATCATTTCATTGATAAATTAATCACAACCACAAAGTGTCACACCATATAACATTTTATGCAGTTTAAAACGTATATATTTTGAACACATGCTTTATAAATTATAAGGGTCTTCATGCTGCAAAAGCAAGACTAATAAATGTCATGTACCTATACAAATGTTTAATGTATTTTATATTTATGAATTACAGTTATTACATCAAAGCACGATAAGTAAACATGTAAAGTAAGAGCTTACCAATAAATCACAAATGTATACAGCTTTTTAAAATATATGTTTGGTTTAACGTATATATGGTCAAAATGGAAGATTAACCAATTTAAAATGAGAATGCACTCATAATAGCATACCTCCCAGTATAGCTGTTTAATCCTCATATTTTATTAAGAGAAAATGTTAAATTTTGTATCTGGCTCTAGATAAAACTACCCCCAATCCTCAGGTGTTTCAAGAACAAGACTTTATTACAAAACACAAAACTAAACAATTAACCGTATCCTTGGTCTGTGGCTCAATTCTTTACCAAATTTAGTCAAAATCTATCTTAGCTTTTTGAGATGTCTAACAAACAAACATGACTGAGTACGTCACCTATTTGACTGTAATCAACAAGATTATGAATTGAGTACTGATCTGACTTTGTCTAGACTTATAATAATCACTATCTGAAAACGGGAAACCAAATTGTGTGCTTGAGTTGTGTGAAGCTGTGACTGCCAGGCGAGTCCCAGGCTGCTCCATCTTCAGAGATCTTCTCACAGGTTCTGGAAAGGCAGCAGGTGCACGGTGCAGTGAAGAACCAGCTCTGCTTTCTCCTAGAGTCTTTAGTTATGTGGAGTCTGTCCCTCTCAGAGAGTCCCCCAGGGCCAAGGTGCTAGGGGACGGACATTATGTAAGAATCCGTTTAGTGATATTATAGTATAAACATGATGGATAATATTTAGGGACTGACTGAAGCTGCTCACTGTAGCTGCGATGGCTTGACAGGGTGGCAGGGTCACATTCTAGCTTCCTCTCATCTGCCATAATGTTTGAAATGCAGGACAGCCAAGTTGAGTCTGTGGAAAAGCAAATTGTGTAGATCAGAAGTTGAACATATAAGTTATCCCAGACAAGTACATACAGCATGTAAACATTTTAAACCCTAATTTACTGTGTGAAGTGCTGAGACAACGCTGCCATAATGTGGAAGAAAATTAACATTAGCTAATAAAATGCCAGAGTATGAAAATACAATACATGTAGGTTTGGGTTGATTCAGATCACAAAGTTAAACACGAATGCAGTATTATAACAGCCATGTATTTAATTCTCTTCATGGGGGTTATCCTCTTGTTAGTCATTTGAAAACGCTTTGTAGATGTTTTTTCGGGCTCAACGAGCAGATATAAATGATTATTAGGCCTACATGATGGAGCTGCTGCACAATTTAACACATGTTTATAACATAGTTTTCTCATCTGCATCATGGGCAGCTTATCTACGGGTCTGTCTTCAGAAACATGTCAACATGTATGTTGCGTGCAGGGGGAATACGTGCTCACATTTATTTATTTGGATCTTGATTAGCCACTACAAAGGCAGCAAATGCTCTATAGGGTCAACACATGCTAACATTACATCCTGATGTAAAACTAGTATGATATGATGGTGCTAATGTCCCAGCAAAGTAGACATACAGCCACAGCGTGTCTGATTTTTATTTTAGCATCACGAGTAGCCTATATCAATATATTTTGCTGACTCAATGTCCCCGGCTAGCGCCAGTATTGTTTAAACTGATTAACGGAAGGAGTCATTGGTCAGCCTTCGTATTTGAGGTTAACAGTTAATTATAATCATGTAAACTATTGCATTATGCCTTATAAAATGGCCCATCTTACAAAAAAGGATGCCAACCAACATTAGCCGTTTTGACCTGTTAGCTAGTGGGTTAGCTAGTATGCTGCCTAACAATAAATGACCACACGTTGCTTTTCATCATTGAAATTATTATGCCGACATGGGAGTTTAAAAACATTCGCTAACAAGACTTACAGTTCATAGTTTCCGTGGGTTTAAATATTTGACGGCCCCGTGTCCTAGTAGGTCTGTGTCCGTGTCCGTGACCATCGGTCCAGCGTCGGCCGCAGCTCCGCACGATGAAGCAGCTCAGCTGTTTATTAAACCACCGCAGGCCCTGGTGTTGTTATCCTGAACTTTACCGTGTCACCCACACATAAGCCTCCTGTCTAAAATGATCGGGAAACCACTGTGTGTTTCGTGAGGGAGGCGGCGGCGCCAGAGATGTAGTTCCGTCTCTTCACGTGTAAACATACCAAGGCTCAAAGCTAGCTAGCTAGCACCGCTTATTTTCTGTCACAGAAACCGTGGACTACATTTATTCTAAGGCTGGAGTACACTATACTTCTCCTTTACTGTAATGTAAAATACAATGCAATGTAAAACTACAGAAAAAATACGAGCACACTAAGTGACACATCTTCAATTCACTACGACCTACTACTGCCTGCACGTAGATGCATTCACGTTCGGTCAGCGTCCCCTTGCTACGTAATATGACGCGTTTGACGTAGGGGGTTAAAAAAAAAGAACTTTGTAGGAGCTTAGCTCAAAACAGCCACTTTGATCTCGGAATCAACATTCTTATGTTTTGAAAAACAAAAAAAATCCTGCATATTATTTTTCAATGGGGATGTCCATAATAGATTATGTATACATCTAGGAATATTTTTAACTTCCAATACGCACTTTAAAGGTTCAGTCAGCGATTCTGAAAACAGGCTTCTTGTCCAAATCACATTTTGTCAGGGGGCGCTCGTGTTATAGTGGTTAGAGCGTCCCCTTCTTTGCCAAGTGGTGTTAGTAGCATATACTTCCTTGCATGAGTAGCGGCCTATATACAGTCTATGGTGGCAGCACTAAAAAATAAGTTTGAAATATGAATGTTTACCTCTCTTATCATTCACCAGAATGTGCCATGGCTGTTGGTAACACCAGGATTGCAGGAGGTCAAGACTCCTCTCCAGGAAGTTGGTCCTGGCAGGTGGACATACACAACGATGGCGAGCACTGCTGTGGAGGGTCCCTGATCAACGACCAATGGGTGCTGACAGCTGCTAGCCTAGTAGAGTAAGGGCCAAAGTTTTATTTTGTTAAATTCTGTAGCAAGGCAAGGCAAGATTATTTATATAGCACAATTCAGACACAAGGCCACTCAAAGTGCTTTACAGGGGCAAGATTAGAATACATAAAACACATTATAAAACATTTAAAAGTGAATAAAAGAAGCAAATAAAATAAAAATTGCAGGTTAAATGGAAACAAAAAAGTCTTCAGACTCGATTTAAAAGAACTGAGAGTTGCAGCAGACGTCAAGTTTTCTGGGAGTTTGTTCCAGATTTTTGATGCATAATAACTAAAAGCTGCTTCTCCTTGTTTAGTCCTAACTCTAGGGACTGTAAGTAGACCTGTAAGTAGACCTGTCCCAGACGACCTAAAGGCTCTGGACGGTTCATAACGTATCAGCATATCAGTAATGTATTTTGGCCCTAAACCATTTAGTGCTTTATAAACCAACATCAGTATTTTGAAATAAATTCTTTGAGTGACAGGAAGCCAGTGTAAAGACCTCAGAACTGGGGTAATGTGATCCACTTTTTTGGTCCTAGTGAGGACTCGAGCAGCAGCGTTCTGAATTAGCTGAAGCTGTCTGATAGATTTTTTTTGAAGGCCAGCAAGGACACTGTTACAGTAGTCAAGTCTACTAAAGATAAATGCATGGATAAGTTTTTCTAAATCTTGCTGAGACATAAGCCCTTTAATTCTTGATATTTTTTTAGGTGGTAGTAGGCTGATTTATTAATTGATTTAATGTGTTTCTTGAAATTCAAGTCTGAGTCTACGACACCAAGATTTCTGGAAACACTAAGCGTAAATTATTAGCGCTTGAATCATTTGTAAAAATGCAACAGGTACTCTGTATCTAAACAAAACTAACAATTATACTTCTGTGTCTTCAAAAAAGTGCC
The DNA here is from genome assembly GCF_949987685.1 of Ammodytes marinus. NCBI lineage: Eukaryota > Metazoa > Chordata > Actinopteri > Uranoscopiformes > Ammodytidae > Ammodytes > Ammodytes marinus. Next base: position 17,746,147 of record NC_137227.1, read on the forward strand.
AACGCAGAGAACCTAACGGTGCATCTGGCCCGCCACAGCCATTCCGGGCCAGACCCCAGTGAAACTTATCGGGGAGTTGAGAGAGTTGAATGCCATCCTGATTACGATGACGAGACCTTTGACAATGACATATGTCTCCTGGAGCTTTCGTCCCCTGTGGAATTCGATGACTACATACACCCAGTCTGCCTAGCCTCCGCGGAGAGCACATTCCACACCGGGACTAAAAGCTGGGTCACTGGTTGGGGGATCACTGATGACGGTAAGATTGCAAAATGTACATTTGTACGTTTGACTTAAAAGGTCACATATTATGCTAAATGCACTTTTTAAATGTGTTCTAACATATCCATGGGTCCACGGTGTGCCTAGAGACTGCCAAAATATTTAAAAAAAATAACAATCTCTCCTATTCTCACTCTCCCCCTTTCTGAAACCCCACCCTCCCCCCCAATATACTCCAGTCAGAATTCTCCTCGTTTCTGACCTCACAAACTGGAAAGCCAGAAGCTTCCACTGTGCAGCCCACACCCCTATTTCTTATTGGTCCACGGCCCTGACAGACAGAGGGTGAGGCGTATCTGGCTTCGCTTCCGGACAGGGGGCGGGGGGAGCTCAAAGATTGTATATTTACGAGGGGAGCTGCAGCTCTTTTTTTTTTAAATAGGCCATTGTGAGATTAGCTGAACATCAGCATAGTACAATAAATCATCTGAACGTTTTTTTCAGCAAACGATTAAAGAAAAACATATTAGGGACCACTAAGACCATATAATATGGTGTATAATAGTACCGAAAAGTGTATAATATGGGAGCTTTAATCACTGTCCTAAATACTAAGTTTTAAGTACCGAGATGTGGAAATGATGAATGCCCAAAAGTGGCACCTCTCTCTTTAACCTAGTCCATTGTCAACGTTTTTCTGACATGCTTGAATGATAATTTAAGGCGAGATATGTTTTTTCAAGAACTGGTCAATTTTGAGATGTTTGGCTATTTTGCTTCCATAACATGTCTTCTTTCATACTAGTATAAATAAAATGTCCAAATGTACATTAAGGTGTTTGGGTATTTGACTGAACCTTGTCTGTTTGTCTGTATATTTCTACTACACAACCATCTTTAACAGCAAACATAGGGTTTTTTCTACAATAGTCCAAACATCTAAACATTCTGAAGCACGGAACCTTCATCTCTCCTGATTGTTAGCTTGCACCCTGCGTGGTAGCTGCTGCTATCGGTGTATGAATAGGTGAATGTGTACAAAACACAAGCGCTTTGGGTCTATGAAAAAAACAGGGAAAGCGCTAGATAATTGGAGTCCATTTACCATTTCTTAAAAACATTCAGAAAATAATTTTTTATTTATTTTTTAATCTCCCATAGGTTCTATTTCCGACATCCTTCAGGAGGTGAGGGTTCCAATTGTGGGAAACAATGAGTGTGGATGCACCTATCCTGACCTCACAGAAAACATGATCTGTGCTGGGGCCAGAGGGAGGGACTCATGTCTGGTAACCACCACTTTTCTTTTTAAATGTAATTCCTTGTTGTGTGGCAACGGAGAAATGTACTAGAAGGCAGAAGAATTTTGACCTGGGAATTAGTACCTGGGTTAGAGGGCAGATTTTATAGCCGGTAGACTGATTGCCAAAGACGCCTGGATTTACAACAGTACTTAAAATCCAAATTCACATTCCAGAAATGTGATAAATTTACCAATGGGCCACACGTTTACTAGATCGTTTTCCTGAAACCATCTTACATTTTGGGATACAATTATAAATGTAGTTTTGGTGCTCAAAATATTGCCAGGAAGTTACCAATCAGTGTTATATACCTTATGCTTAAACGGCGTATCCTATCCTATATACCAACGCCTATCACTTGTTTGTTCACAGGGAGACTCAGGGGGCCCACTGGTGTTCAAATATTCCGGTGTTTGGATCCAAAGTGGAGTTGTGAGTTTTGGAATCGGCTGCGGCGAGAGTCCTGCAGGTTACGCTCGTGTGTCCCAGTACGAGGAATGGATTTCCAACATAATCGGCAACAGCAACCTTCCAGGATTCGTCACCTTCAATTCCCCAGGAGTTGACCCCGACTCAAACTTTACCTGTCCCACCTGAGCCCGCTGACCAGAGCCGGGCCGAGGCATAAGCGAACTGAGCGGTCGCTTAGGGCCCCCGACCGCCAGGGGTGCCCCCTAATTTTTTTTTTTTTTTTTTTTTTTTTTTAGTTTGTGTTTGATATCAACATCATATTATGCAAATGTAAGTTATCATACAAAAAAGGAATAAAATGTTTTGGTCTAGATAATTAATAGCCTAAAAATGTTATCAGTTCATCTGGGAGGTAATATGAAATTATCTGATCATGTCACGTTCACATCCATGCACAGTGGAAAGAAAAGACTGCAAATTAGCTGAAGCTAGACGTCTTATATGCATCACATTTTCCCATTTTTTTGTGGCAATGTTGTATGCATTGTCCCTGTCAAATAAACATTAAAAGAAAAAAAAAGTGTGTATTGAGTTTATTTAAAAACAATTGGAAATGGGGCAGCCCTCAGTTGCCCATGCACTGTGTATAGCCTATTTCAGCCTCGTCTGTGGAAATAAAGATACAGTAGCTGGACAACAGAGTTCTTCTGCTTCGTTCCTCTCACTGCATTTAAATGCATTCATTATATTACAGAGAAATATGTCCCGTAAAAGAAAAAGAGCACCAAGCCCAACCCAGAGGACCCTCCATAATATTTTATATTATATTAATATTTTTATGGAAAATCCATGTGTCCTTCTTCAATAGCTTCTAATTCATCTGACCCAGTGTCTCCAAATCATTTGTTCACACAAAATGCCTCAGATTCAGCCTCTTAATTTTCCTCTCAAAGTGCACCAGATTCATGCATTTCACTTTAAAAAGGTTAAAAAAATCTCCCGGGGGGGCATACCACCGGACCCCCCTAGGAGGGTCTGAATCTCGGCTGTCTAATATTTTCACACAGCTGCACAGTGGAGGCACTAGCGGAAAACACTGGGTTTGTGAATGATATTTAGCAAAGATCTATAGTTTCAGCAATGATAACACTGGAGAGGGGCCCCCTAATCATATTTCGCTTAGGGCCCCATGAAGGCTTGGGCCGGCTCTGCCACTGACCCTGCCTACACTTAACCCCCTACCAAAACCACGCCCCCTACCGAATACCCACCCCATAACGAATTCCCCCCTCAAACTACCGAGGGCGGTAAAGGTGGCGGCAGCATCTTCGACAGTGGCGAGAACCTGATCCGCTTCTCCCACTTCACTCACTTCTTCTCACTCGGTGGTTTTCTGGTTCTCTCGTTCTATGTGCTGGTGTGAAAATAAAGTGTCAATCTATCTATATTAGCCTTTAAAGGGGACATATTACGCACATTTTCGGGTACAAATGTTGGTAACACTTTACAATAAGGTACACAAAAAAAGAGTAGTTACCCTTTTTAAAAGGTAAATTTACCTTTTTAAAAGGTAAGTTTACCTTTCAAAAAAGGTAAGTTTACCTTTTAGTTTTTTTGGCATCTACTAGAAGTGGTTTTCATAGTTAATTAGCACCTGCACCCCCCCTCCTTCTTGAAAAGCCTTATCTGCTGTGATTGGCCAGATCCATGCCCAAGTTTCCACTGATTGCCTTACGGTTAGCTGTGGATGCTACCTATGGGCACATTATGCTATCGAATTGTATTTCTGAATTTTTCTCTTCATGTGGTAAATATACTAAATCAAAACACTGGGATTGTCCACAAGAAATACAACTTTATGAAGTATAAGATAAAACGTGGATTGGAATTATTTTACCCTTTTTCTCTTTCATTAAAGACAATAAGTTGGTGGGTTGATCAGAAGTTTTACAGGCTTCAATAACGTATCATCTTCAACACATCTCGATTCAAGAATTAGTCTTGTTTAAAACGGTTGGCTTCCAGATATGTTTTTCTGTTATAAAAACAAACAAATACTGAGTGACAGAATGATGAGGAAGGCAAATCCCCATTGTATGTAATGTAATGGACAATAAAGCTTCGTATCTAAACATGATTTCCATGATCTCTTGGGTCCAAAAATCTGCTCTAAAAAAAGGCAGAAACTCAAGTAAAGTACAGTTACTCAAAAGTGTGAATATCTGGGGGGAACGGGGCGCTCGTGCTGTAGTGGTTAGAGCACCCTGTCTTGTATATATAGTATCTGAGTTTACTACTCAAGAAAAGGCGATCGAAACAATCCCTTTAACTGTGCCTGCATGCTTGAGGAAGAAATGGGCAAAGGTTGCTTATAGTGGATACTATTATACTAAGTAATACCACAAACCCCACCTTCACGGATGTCAGCCACCCCAGAGGTTGGTTTTCTCCCCATTTATCCAACCAGAAGTCCCATACCTCTATTAAGAATTGCTCGTTGTCAGCTTCCATTATTAGGTAGGTATGGATTACCTCAAGGGTCAATACTCTGACCTATTCTGTTCTCAATGCATATGCTTCCACTGGGTGAGGTCATCAGGAAACATGGAATCTCCATTCATTTTTATGCTGATGATTCCCAGTTGACCTACTGTTTAATGAAATCCAGAGGTCCTGTTAAGTGTAAATGTTACCACAGTTATTTGAACAAAATGATCAATGATGTAGTAGTCTCTCTCTGTATGGGACTGATTCAATTCACCAGCCCCGATATTAAAGTCTCCCATCCCGGATGCTAAGAATACAACTATCTTGACTTGGGTTAGGATCATTTTTCGAAGTTCACCTGCATCAAAATGTACATTGATGCAGACAGACAGACAGACAGTTTGGTTTACAAACAAATTCTTGTGATACGCTTGGTTTACAAGTTTGTCAAAATAAGTTAATTTTGATTTAATGATGATAGAATTAGTCAACACTAAGAATTACATTTAGAGTAAATATATTTTGTGAACTAACTGCAGGCTCTGGGAATGTAAACAAATCCCCCTCCTCTAAAACTGCATAGTGCACCTTTAAGGATGTTCTCAAATTTCCACTACACCTCATAAAAGCAAGCAGTCAAGCTACTTTGCCTTTTAATCAAACGTTACCACGGTTATTTGAACAAAATGTTCAATGATGTAGTAGTCTCTCTCTGTATGGGACTGATTCAATTCACCAGCCCCAATATTAAAGTCTCCCATCCCGGATGCTAAGAATACAACCATCTTGAGCCAAACTCCATCTATTGGTGCCTTTGCTTTATTAAGAAAGTTAAGAAAGTAAACATTATTTTGCTGCTCCGACCTCGACTATGGTATTAATTCACGTGAATGACAATTAGGAAACCAAACAAGATATTAAGTTTAACCAAATATTAATTTATTTAAACAAAGTTTAACGTAAGTTACTAAGTGGTGCGTGAATGTCATTGTCAGTAATCAGTAATGGGTGAAAAATAATTTCCCTTTGGGGAGAATAACTTCTAAAGGCTTTGACATAAGTCTTCAGGATGACACGGCCAGCCAGGTCCGACCAGTTTTTCAGAAACCTGGCCAATTGACCAACCAGACGGGTCCTACCACAATGAAGCTGACGAGCAGCATCATCCTGTTTTAATTATTGCCGTAACCACCAAGGTCCTGCTTTCTGTATTGTTTCTAAAAATAAAAAATAAAAATAGACCTAAAAAAGTTCTTAATGCAAAGAAAGACACAAGGCACAAAGAAGTCGGAAATAATTGAAGGAACAGATTTGAGTTCAAAGATTAAAAACTTTTTTTGTAATGATTTCAGTGCTTTTTGCAGTGATGAGAGCAGAATGAACTAAGCCTAAATGTTGCAACCAAACATAGGCCAACTTTATAGTTTTGAGGGTCGGTTGGTTTGGTTATTCATGTAGAGAACCGCCTTTTTTAATTTCTGTGAAGAATTTGTTGTTATTTATTTCATTTAAGTTATTAATTTAAGAGGCGGGTGGATAATAACGGATCATAGACAAACACACACGGCATCGATTAGGTGTGAACAGGCGTAGAACTCAGACAAAATGTCAATTAAACTGACATGGATTTACAATATTCTTGCACTACTAATTCTCATTTGATGGTTTTCTATGTTACTTGAAAAAAAAACATCTGCGAAATAATGGACCGACAAGAAAATGCTCGTTACTCTTTTCCCCTTCACAAACATTTCAACCTCAACCAAGCACTACATTTAAAAAATGTTTTAAAGGTGCACTATGTAACTTTGGGTGTGTCAGAGAAGTGAACATTTTCTAAGGTATATTCTCATAACTGAATAAACAAACTTTTCCTCACAGTAAAAATGTGATCACTGGAACACTGTTTGAAGTCAGAAAGCTTCCTGAAAAAGTTACTGTTTCACTGTTGTTGTTTACAGCAGCAGGGACCACAGTTTGGTTTACAAACAAATTCTTGTGATACGCTTGGTTTACAAGTTCGTCAAAATAAGTTAATTTTGATTTGATGATGATAGAATTAGTCAACACTAAGAATTACATTTAGAGTAAATATATTTTGTGAACTAGCTGCAGGCTCTGCGAATGTAAACAAATCCCCCTCCTCTGAAACTGCATAGTGCACCTTTAAGGATGTTCTCAAATTTCCACTACACCTCATAAAAGCAAGCAGTCAAGCTACTTTGCCTTTTAATCAAACGTTACCACAGTTATTTGAACAAAATGATCAATGATGTAGTAGTCTCTCTCTGTATGGGACTGATTCAATTCACCAGCCCCACTATTAAAGTCTCCCATCCCGGATGCTAAGAATACAACTATCTTGAGCCAAACTCCATCTATTGGTGCCTTTGCTTTATTAAGAAAGTTAAGAAAGTAAACATTATTTTGCTGCTCCGACCTCGACTATGGTATTAATTCACGTGAATGACAATGAGGAAACCACACAAGATATTAAGTTTAACCAAATATTAATTTATTTAAACAAAGTTTAACGTAAGTTACTAAGTGGGTGTTTGTGATTAGTAATCATCTCCTGGAAGCCTGCAAATCAGGAGGTGCCAGGGGCTGTCACAAAAGGCATGAAGAAAAACATGTTTGACCTGATGCTTGTCCTCACGAGATTATCTCAAAAGTTTGAGTAATGTTATGGGTGGGGCATGAGCAATTAAAAGGTATAAAAAGGTTGAGGACTGAGAGAATGAGGCATAGGCGAAATGGCTCTCCAACAGCTACTGTGTGGTGTCACCGCGTTGATCCTTCTCTCAACCAGAGGTAAGAAAGACAGATTTTACAAATGTTGAGTGTTGGCTGAAATCAAGGGTAGAAGGAGGCTGCAGTGTTGCTGCTTCACTCAAAGCAAGACAGGGTGATTTTTTTTAAAAACATTGTAACATTTTGCCACACATTAAAAAAATTGAGATCTGACTTTAATCTTAGAATTCTGAATTTAAGTCATAATTCTGAGTTTAAAGTCAGAATTCTGAGAATAAAGTCAGAACTCAATTTTTAGGCAATATCTATCTAATTGAAATAGTAAATTTGCATTTCGAAAAACCCTTACTTTTCTTTTTGTTAATTCTTGTATGAAAAAAGACAAGTAAAATCCAAAAAAGTGCTTGAAAAAGCTTGCCTTAAGTTAATGGAAGGGAGCTTGGGCTGAGAACTGTTCAAATAATAATTAAAAGAAAGGCCTAAAGTAGCTCTTATCAAAGGGATGCGTTGAGTTATATTTTCTTCATGTGACATCTTGCCTGTCTCCATTTCCATATGAGTGCACCAACCACTCACCCTGCGATAGATCTTAAAAGTATTGGACGTCTTAGGCTAACTCTGGCTCACTCTGTCCCTGAAATAAACCAATAAATAAATGAATAATTACTAAAACATTTTGTAACGGTTTGCGGCATGAGAATGAAAGGCACAAGCAAAATAGAAAATTGTCAGCTGATCTTTGATTTTGCCTGCAAATATTTAATTTACTTAAAACAGCAAAATGACTGGTTTTACAATGTAATCAAGTGCACGCAAAAAGCTAATCAATCAAAGTATTTAGAGGGTCAGAGGGCTTGTAATTCAGTGGATGTCCGCACTGCACTGCTACAGTTGTTTCGTTTTTTTGAGTCTTCTTGTGTCAGTAACGGTGTCGGTCTGCACTTTATTCTTTAAATGGTTAATTGTGTTATGTTTAGAAGTGTTTGTAAACGTTCACACAACCATAACTAACATTGCTTACAGTAGGTGACATATCTTTAATGGTTTTGTGTGGCATTTTGGGGGTGAATTACAGTAGCCATTTCACTGCCAAACTCTTCACAAATGTTCCATCAACGCAAGTTCCCCCGTGCGATATTTTGCGAGGACACTGTTGCTGCTTCCTGGGCTTACAGTGATTTAGTGAACCTGCAACAAATTCTACAATAAAACTACATTAATTAGCTGTTAACGAACCATTTATACCTGCTTAAAGAATGTTAAATGAACATTAATTGAGCATTAACGAACTGCTATGCTTAATTAATGCTTAACTAAGCATAGTAAACTAAGCATAGCAAATGCTAAACCGTTGATAACTAAGCTTTTACAGTTAGTTGATAAGCATGAACTACACATTAATGAACCGTTAATAGCATTATCTAATCCTTGCATAAAAGTTAATTAATGTACCTTTTATTGCAAAGTCACTCAAAGTCTTTATGTGACACCTGTAACCCATCAGGAATGAGTCCCAGATGGAATGACCTTTTACATTGATCAATCTCATCATCGCCCACATGTTCCGCTAGCGCTTTTGTGAGACGAGGATTAAAATCTAAAATTTGGCTCCTCAGGTTTTTCTCTCCAAACAAAATCAAACATTCCCATCCTCTGTCTCTCTTGTTAGTCCAGTGTGTTCTCTATGCAAATGCAGGCCATTGTCTGTTTCGCCCTGTAAGGAATTTATCTCACATATTGTTATTTCTGTGTTCCATCTTTCAGGTAGTTGTCAAGCAACTGAATCCCTGAAGCCAAGTAAGTATCTGTGACTTTACATGTTTACTCTTCAACTTTTGTTTTCTTACGCCAGCTGTATAACTGCTCTTTGCCAGAAAAATTATATACTGTATATATTATTGGTGTGAATGTTGCAAGCATTCACACTATTGATATCCTAAAGTTTTCAAATTATTATTTTTATTCCGCCACTTTAAAGAACTTTAACAACTTCAACATACTTCAACCGTCATTCAAACATTTAAATATTCAGCTCTTCAAGGACATGTTGGGACCATTTCAACATTTTCAAAAAAAATCATAATTTCATATTCTTTCAATGTTTTATGAAAAATATTCAAATCCCTTCTACTCATTCATACTTATTCCCACAAACGTCCTTGTACCTTCTAAATGTTCAGCTATTTCAGTACATTAATTTGTAAGATTCAGAATTTTTTGGAACCTCTGCAAAATTCTGAGATAATTCAACTTTTATGAATTTTAATATTTCATGCAAAACTATGATTGTTCCTACTCATTCATACTTCATCGTAGAAACTCCATTCAATGTTTTTCCTGTTTGTCTTGCACAGGAGCACACTTTCATAATTCACTATTTTTTCATAAAATGTATAACTTCAGAGATTTTAAAGGTTTATTAAACAAAAAAATCTCTCAATGTTAATTAATAGGGAAAGGGTCCAAACGCGAAGAGAGAAACTTAATTCAAACAGATAAATATTCAGCCGACTTCCTTCTTCAATTGTTATCATTCAAAATGTTCAACAAATGTATAGTTTTCATATGAGCCAGCCTTGTTTGAAGCGACGCAAAATCAAATTTATACAGTGAGTGGATGGAGCTACATTCCATGATCGGATGTCAAATGAACTCCATTTGCAACTTGCTGGCCAAACCACATTTTTTACAATACAGACCCAAACCTCGCACTGAATCTTAATCGGAATCTCCTGGTTCTCACGGTATCTTCATTTTGTCTGTCAGACAAATGGTTTGCGAGCAAGAGACATTAGTTCGGATGGTGCGTTTCACTGAGCTCTGGAAGGGATATCAGGTATATCCCATTGAGTCTTCGGACTCAATGGGATTAACCTGTATAAATAAAGGTTAAAAAAAAAAAAAAAAAGGGGAAACATCAGTAACTGCATGTTCACCAGCTGTGATCACTTGAGGCTGATTAGCTCTCAGTCACCAGGTGACACCTGCACCTGTCTTTGACTCAACGATGACATCATAGGCTAATGTAGGTCAAACTCCAATCCCTTAGGCTCCATTGAGAATACATAGACCAAGTTCAAGTGAAATTTGTATAAGTCGAGAGTTTGAGAATGCTCTTCCTCAAATAACTTTTAAACTGTTCAACTTTTTCAGGAGTTTGAAATTACCTCCTCTGGAATATACTCTAGGACCCCGAAAATAAGAAAAAATATGAAAACATGTGGATTTTATTTTCCTAAAATGACTCCACAGCCGCATTCAAAGCGGATGGGAAAAATTCAAAATGTGTTAACTCAGTCATTTTTCATCCGATAAACTTCATTCACATTCTACATGTTCAGCTCCTTCGGGACATTACATGGGAGTATCCTGATTGAGCTGAACACAGGGTCGGGGGTTCGAATCCCCATTCTAACACAACATTTTAGACTTCACCAGATTTTTTTTGCACAGATGTTGATTATGACTCAGAGATGACATGACAAGAGTTTAGAGGTCAAAGGTCAAATTTCAAGGTCACTGTGACATTGCCTTTTGAGACTGCATTATCTCATGAACGCTTCCACAGTTTTTCTTCAAATTGACTCAAAGATGAACTGATTACATTTTGGAGGTCATAGTTCAAGGTCATACTTCATTAACCCTTGGGTATCCTTAACTTTTACTACGCCTTGGTTACCTTAGAGGACAAAAACGTCCTCTCCCTATAAACTGCCATAAAAACATTATACATTAATATTTTTTTCTACTTTTTTTTTTACAAACCTTTTATCTCACTTGACCTCTTCACATACATATCAAATATTCATTCATTTGTAATTGCTTTTAACCCTTTACATGCAAGTTTATGTGATGACGTGAGCCATTTTTATTTAAAAAAAACACAATAATTGAAAAATTTCTCATATAATAGATGCAAAGTGGATTTTTTTAAGTGGGATAATTAGACTCTAGGATATGTTAATGATTTGCAATAAAACTGCTTTTGATATATGTTTAGTATTTGTGCAGTCACAGATGCAAATAAATACTCCCTCTCATGACCTTAGAGGACAAAAACGTCCTCTCCCTATAAACTGCCATAAAAACATTATACATTAATATTTTTTTCTACTTTTTTTTTACAAACCTTTTATCCCACTTGACCTCTTCACATACATATCAAATATTCATTCATTTGTAATTGCTTTTAACCCTTTACATGCAAGTTTATGTGATGACGTGAGCCATTTTTATTTAAAAAAACACAATAATTGTAAAATTTCTCATATAATAGATGCAAAGTGGATTTTTTTGAGTGGGATAATTAGACTCTAGGATATGTTAATGATTTGCAATAAAACTGCTTTTGATATATGTTTAGTATTTGTGCAGTCACAGATGCAAATAAATACTCCCTCTCATGACCTTAGAGGACAAAAACGTCCTCTCCCTATAAACTGCCATAAAAACATTATACATTAATATTTTTTTCTACTTTTTTTTTTAAAACCTTTTATCCCACTTGAAGTCTTCACATACATATCAAATATTCATTCATTTGCAATTGCTTTTAACCCTTTACATGCATGCTTATGTGATGACGTGAGCCATTTTTATTAAAAAAAAACACAATAATTGAAAAATTTCTCATATAATAGATGCAAAGTGGATTTTTTTGAGTGGGATAATTAGACTCTAGGATATGTTAATGATTTGCAATAAAACTGCTTTTGATATATGTTTAGTATTTGTGCAGTCACAGATGCAAATAAATACTCACACTCATCCTCTCCCTATAAACTGCCCTAAAAACATTATACAGTAATATTTTGTTCTACTTTTTTTTTTAAAACCTTTTATCCCACTTGACCTCTTTACATAAATATCAAATATTCATTCATTGTTAGTTGCTTTTGACCTTTTAATTCCAGTTTCTTTGATGATGTCAACAAAGTAACAAAGTAAACCTGCAGCCACCTGAAAACCCACAAATTGCACATTACAGCTGCACACATATGCATGCGCACAAAGACACACACACATACACACACAGTAATTTCACAACACACACACAGACACAACCCTAAGGTATCCATATGGATCCACACTTTCCATTAATTTCTCATATTTCTTATGTTTAGGCCTGCAACTCTAAAAAATTACAAAATAGTACAAAAATGGTTTTAGGGAGCATATTTGATCCTCAAAAAAAACTGGAGAAAATAAATGATTGAGCTAGATAAGGCTAAAAAAGCAATTTTGGTGTCTTAAGTGTTGGATTATTGCCTAATATCATCAAATTTACATGTGTTTGTCATCATGGCTATGGTTTGAAAAAATAAAGTTTAAATTGGGCCATTTTTTCCATACACGTTTGAGTTTGTAAAGTTTGGCTGTGTGTACACAAACACACACACTATATTTTCTCAATACACACATATGCACCTCACACTAGCATCCCTACCAACACACTCACACCATTTAGGTTGATTTTTTTTTTCTATTGCACTGTGGGGGGCAGGACCGAAAACCTGGAAAATGCTTGTAATTCAACCCTATGCCAAATAAAGGGAAATGGCTCAAAATTTTGATGGTGTTGAAAATGATCAATTTTGATGCTTTGTGTCCAGGATGAAAGCATAAAATCATTGAAAAAAATATTTTATGCTGTAATGACAGCAGGATCAAATTGGTGAAAAAAGGCCATTTTGAATGGGAGTCAATAGGGGACAAAAACGTCCTTAGGGAGCTGAGAGGAACAAAAAAGTGTACAGCCTTTATAATAGATGGTACAAAGTTGCTGAGTAGAAATAAACAAAATATTTGAAAAAAAAAAATCCCTGGCCAAAAATATTTCAGCTAACATAAGCACAGCCAAAGTTATACACAAAAAAGAGCGTAAAAAAAGTGCGAAAGGACAAAAACGTCCCCAAGAGCACCAAAGGGTTAATCAATTCAGCTAGAAAGTCCATTCAAACTTCCAAATATTCCACATTTTTCAAACATTCTATTATTCAACCATTCTGTTCATTCAGATATATTCATCCTTCGTTCTTCATCAACATTCAGCAGTGAAGCTTCAGCATTCACACTGCAATTTCTTCATGGAATTGCATTTGTAGTTATCATTATATAAAGCGCTTTTCCAGCTGCTAAAGACGCTTGTATACGGTATATAACACAAAATGGAAAAGTTATAATATGCATTTCCATTCTAGTAATTGAAACTGAACTGAAATGGAGAAGACGTTTCCCTAAACTTAAAGGTTCAGTCAGCGATTCTGAAAACAGGCTTCTTGTTCAAATCACATTTTGTCAGGGGGCGCTCGTCTTATAGTGGTTAGAGCGTCCCCTTCTTTGCCAAGTGGTGTTAGTAGCATATACTTCCTTGCATGAGTAGCGGCCTCTATACAGTCTATGGTAGCAGCACTAAAAAATAAGTTTGAAATATGAATGTTTACATCTCTTATCATCCACCAGAATGTGGCATGGCTGTTGGTAACACCAGGATTGTAGGAGGTCAAGACTCCTCTCCAGGAAGTTGGCCCTGGCAGGTGGACATACACAGAGATGGCGAGCACTACTGTGGAGGGTCCCTGATCAACGACCAATGGGTGCTGACAGTTGCTCAAGGCGTAGTAAAGTAAGGGCCAATGTTTTATTTTGTTAAATTCTGTAGCAAGGCAAGGCAAGATTATTTATATAGCACAATTCAGACACAAGGCCACTCAAAGTGCTTTACAGGGGCAAGATTAGAATACATAAAACACATTATAAAACATTTAAAAGCAAATAAAAGAAGCAAATAAAATAAAAATTGCAGGTTAAATGGAAACAAAAAAGTCTTCAGACTCGATTCAAAAGAACTGAGAGTTGCAGCAGACCTCAAGTTTTCTGGGAGTTTGTTCCAGATTTTTGGTGCATAATAACTAAAAGCTGCTTCTCCTTGTTTAGTCCTAACTCTAGGGACTGTAAGTATACCTGTCCCAGACGACCTAAGGGCTCTGGACGGTTCATAACGTATCAGCATATCAGTAATGTATTTTGGCCCTAAACCATTTAGTGCTTTATAAACCAACATCAGTATTTTGAAATAAATTCTTTGAGTGACAGGAAGCCAGTGTAAAGACCTCAGAACTGGGGTAATGTGATCCACTTTTTTGGTCCTAGTGAGGACTCGAGCAGCAGCGTTCTGAATTAGCTGAAGCTGTCTGATAGATTTTTTTGGAAGGCCAGCAAGGACACTGTTACAGTAGTCAAGTCTACTAAAGATAAATGCATGGATAAGTTTTTCTAAATCTTGCTGAGACATAAGCCCTTTAATTCTTGATATTTTTTTAGGTGGTAGTAGGCTGATTTATTAATTGATTTAATGTGTTTCTTGAAATTCAAGTCAGAGTCTACGACACCAAGATTTCTGGAAACACTAAGCGTAAATTATTAACGCTTGAATAATTTGTAAAAATGCAACAGGTACTCTGTATCTAAACAAAACTAACAATTTCACTTCTGTGTCTTCAAAAAAGTGCCAAAGCAGAGAACCTAGAGGTGTCTCTGGGCCGCCACAGCCATACCGGTCCAAACCCCGGTGACATTTATCGGGGAGTTGAGAGAGTTGAATGCCATCCTGATTACGATGACGAGACCTTTGACAATGACATATGTCTCCTGGAGCTTTCGTCCCCTGTGGAATTCAATGACTACATACAGCCAGTCTGCCTAGCCTCCGCGGAGAGCACATTCCACACCGGGACTAAAAGCTGGGTCACTGGTTGGGGGATCAATGAAAACGGTAAGATTGCAAAATGTACATTTGTACGTTTGACATCTACGTTCTAACATATCCATGGGTCCACGGTGTGCCTAGAGACTGCCAAAATATTTAAAAAAATAACAATCTCTCCTATTCTCACTCTCCCCCTTTCTGAATAGGTGAATGTGTACAAAACACAAGCGCTTTGGGTCTATGAAAAAAACAGGGAAAGCACTAGATAATTGGAGTGCATTTACCATTTCTTAAAAATATTCAGAAAATCTTTTTTTTTTTTTTTTTAATCTCCCATAGGTTCTTCTCCCGACATCCTTCAGGAAGTGAGGATTCCAATTGTGGGAAACAAAGAGTGCGGATGCACCTATCCTGACCTCACAGAAAACATGATCTGTGCTGGGGCCAAAGGGAGGGATGCATGTCAGGTAACCACCACTTTTTTGTTATGTAATTCCTTGTTGTGTAGCAAGGGAGAAATGTACTAGAAAGCAGAAGAATGTTGACCTGGGAATTAGTACCTGGGTTAGAGGGCAGATTTTATAGCCGGTAGATTGATTGCCAAAGACGCCTGGATTTACAACAGTACTTAAAATCCAAATTCACATTCCAGAAATGTGCTAAATTTACCAATGAGCCAAACGTTTACTAGATCGTTTTCCTGAAACCATCTTACATTTTGGGATCCAATTATAAATGTAGTTTTGGTGCTCAAAATATTTATGCCAGGACCTTGCCAGGAAGTTACCAATCAGTGTTATATACCTTATGCTTAAACAGCGTATCCTATCCTATATACGAACGCCTATCACTTGTTTGTTCACAGGGAGACGCAGGGGGCCCACTGGTGTCCAAATATTCCGGTGTTTGGATCCAAAGTGGAGTTGTGAGTTTTGGAACCGGCTGCGGCGAGAATCCTGGAGGTTACGCTCGTGTGTCCCAGTACGAGGAATGGATTTCCATCATCACCGGCAACAGCAACCTTCCAGGATTCGTCACCTTCGATTCCCCAGGAGTTGACCCCGACTCAAACTTTACCTGTCCCACCTGAGCCCACTGACCAGAGCCGGGCCGAGGCATAAGCGAACTAAGCGGTCGCTTAGGGCCCCCGACCGCCAGGGGGGCCCCCTGAAATTTTTTATTTTTTTTTTCTTTTTAGTTTGTGTTTGATATCAACATCATATTATGCAAATGTAAGTTATCATACAAAAAAGGAATAAAATGTTTTGGTCTAGATAATTAATAGCCTAAAAATGTTATCAGTTCATCTGGGAGGTAATATGAAATTATCTGATCATGTCACGTTCACATCCATGCACAGTGTGTATTGAGTTTATTTAAAAACAATTGGAAATGGGGCTGCCCTCAGTTGCCCATGCACTGTGTATAGCCTATTTCAGCCTCGTCTGTGGAAATAAAGATACAGTAGCTGGACAACAGAGTTCTTCTGCTTCGTTCCTCTCACTGCATTTAAAGGCATTCATTATATTACAGAGAAATATGTCCCGTAAAAGAAAAAGAGCACCAAGCCCAACCCAGAGGACCCTCCATAATATTTTATATTATATTAATATTTTTATGGAAAATCCATGTGTCCTTCTTCAATAGCTTCTAATTCATGTGACCCAGTGTCTCAAAATCATTTTTTTCACACAAAATGTCTCAGATTCAGCCTCTTAATTTTCCTCTCAAAGTGCACCAGATTCATGCATTTCACTTTAAAAAGGTTAAAAAAATCTCCCGGGGGGGCATACCACCGGACCCCCCTAGGAGGGTCTGAATCTCGGCTGTCTAATATTTTCACACAGCTGCACAGTGGAGGCACTAGCGGAAAACACTGGGTTTGTGAATGATATTTAGCAAAGATCTATAGTTTCAGCAGTGGTAACATTGGAGAGGGCACCCCTAATCATATTTTGCTTAGGGCCCCATGAAGGCTTGGGCCGGCTCTGCCACTGACCCTGCCTACACTTAACCCCCTACCAAAACCACGCCCCCTACCGAATACCCACCCCATAACGAATTCCCCCCTCAAACTACCGAGGGCGGTAAAGGCGGCGGCAGCATCTTCGACAGTGGCGGTGTGAAAATAAAGTGTCAATCTATCTATCTATATTAGCCTTTAAAGGGGACATATTACTCACATTTTCGGGTACAAATGTTTTAGTTTTTTGGCATCTACTAGAAGTGGTTTTCATAGTTAATTAGCACCTGCATGTTACCACAGTTATTTGAACAAAATGATCAATGATGTAGTAGTCTCTCTCTGTATGGGACTGATTCAATTCTCCAGCCCCGATATTAAAGTCTCCCATCCCGGATGCTAAGAATACAACTATCTTGACTTGGGGTAGGATCATTTTTCGAAGTTCACCTGCATCAAAATGTACATTGATGCAGACAGACAGACAGACAGACAGTTTGGTTTACAAACAAATTCTTGTGATACGCTTGGTTTACAAGTTCGTCAAAATAAGTTAATTTTGATTTGATGATGATAGAATTAGTCAACACTAAGAATTACATTTAGAGTACATTTTGTGAACCAACTGCAGGCTCTGCGAATGTAAACAAATCCCCCTCCTCTAAAACTGCATAGTGCACCTTTAAGGATGTTCTCAAATTTCCACTACACCTCATAAAAGCAAGCAGTCAAGCTACTTTGCCTTTTAATCAAACGTTACCACGGTTATTTGAACAAAATGATCAATGATGTACTAGTCTCTCTCTGTATGGGACTGATTCAATTCACCAGCCCCACTATTAAAGTCTCCCATCCCGGATGCTAAGAATACAACTATCTTGAGCCAAACTCCATCTATTGGTGCCTTTGCTTTATTAAGAAAGTAAACATTATTTTGCTGCGCCGACCTCGACTATGGTATTAATTCACGTGAATGACAATTAGGGAACCAAACAAGATATTAAGTTTAACCAAATATTAATTTATTTAAACAAAGTTTAACGTAAGTTACTAAGTGGTGCGTGAATGTCATTGTCAGTAATCAGTAATGGGTGAAAAATAATTTCCCTTTGGGGCAGGGCTGTACGCTTATTTTTTTAGGTGGTAGCACTGGTGCTAGCAAGCAAAAAAAATCAGTAGCACAAAAATAAATTCAGTAGCACACAAAGTATGATCGAAAACTTGCATAACCTTAACCCATGCATTTCGCTCTAATTACCTTTTAACCTGTCATCTTGGTCTCATTTGAAATTCTCAATTAATATCATATCCTAGTGTGTGCAGTAATAATTGTAGAAAAATTAATAGGGGTGCACTGATTGCAATTTAGACAAAAAAATCTAACCTGCCAATTGTAATTTTTTGCTGATTCAGAATTATTTCTCCCCATAAAATTAATATCTATATATTTTCTGTATATATACATATCATTATTATATTCATAATATTTTTTTTTTGTTAAATGTCCTTCTGTTAATTAAAACCAAACTTTAAAACATTAAACATAGCCTATTAAATAAATAAGTAGGCCTATGCATATTGGTAACATTTGGAATAAGTTAAATAGGTTGTTGTGAATGTGTTGGGAGTAGTTCTTCAGTGGCTTATCAGTTATTTCAAACTGTGTTTAAAAAGACTACTGTTGACTGCTCTCTGCAGCTGAAGCAGTTGATTTTCAAGCTAGTGCACTGCAGGGCTGTGAAGCGCTAACTTCTTGTTCTTACCGGCTTAAAAATAAAAGTCAACTCACGTTTGGCTAGTAACAGGCTTTTAATGTGAAGGCGCACAGGAAATGTTCTGTTTGCACACGCGCTAACTTAACTGTGTGCCGTCGCCGCACAAGCACAGGTCCCGAGCACACATCTTTCACCAGCCAAAGTGGAGGGTGGACTCAATAAATTACTTGCCTAAGACTACATTTACCCGAATTTGGAGAGTGTTAATGTAGAGCCCTCTAAACAGTGTTGTGCAGCACTCCTCTGTGTCTCAGACGGACAGCATCTGCTCATTAGCAAGCTGTCGCACTCGTGCGAGTGGAATGGTATTCATCATCGCACGTGATCAATTTCAGTAGCAAATGCGATCAAAACTGTCGCACTGTACAGCCCTGCTTTGGGGAGACTAACTTCTAAAGGCTTTGACATAAGTCTTCAGGATGACACGGCCAGCCAGGTCCGACCAGTTTTTCAGAAACCTGGCCAATTGACCAACCAGACGGGTCCTACCACAATGAAGCTGACGAGCAGCATCATCCTGTTTTAATTATTGCCGTAACCACCAAGGTCCTGCTTTCTGTATTGTTTCTAAAAATAAAAAATAAAAATAGACCTAAAAAAGTTCTTAATGCAAAGAAAGACACAAGGCACAAAGAAGTCGGAAATAATTGAAGGAACAGATTTGAGTTCAAAGATTAAAAACTTTTTTTGTAATGATTTCAGTGCTTTTTGCAGTGATGAGAGCAGAATGAACTAAGCCTAAATGTTGCAACCAAACATAGGCCAACTTTATAGTTTTGAGGGTAGGTTGGTTTGGTTATTCATGTAGAGAACCGCCTTTTTTAATTTCTGTGAAGAATTTGTTGTTATTTATTTCATTTAAGTTATTAATTTAAGAGGCGGGTGGATAATAACGGATCATAGACAAACACACACGGCATCGATTAGGTGTGAACAGGCGTAGAACTCAGACAAAATGTCAATTAAACTGACATGGATTTACAATATTCTTGCACTATTAATTCTCATTTGACGGTTTTCTATGTTACTTGAAAAAAAATGAATTGCGAAATAATGGACCGACAAGAAAATGCTCATTACTCTTTTCCCCTTCACAAACATTTCAACCTCAACCAAGCACAACATTTAAAAAATGTTTTAAAGGTGCACTATGTAACTTTGGATCTGTCAGAGAAGTGAATATTTTCTAAGGTATATTCTCATAACTGAATAAACAAACTTTTCCTCACAGTAAAACTGTGATCCCTGGAACACTGGTTGAAGTTAGAAAGCTTCCTGAAAAAGTTACTGTTTCACTGTTGTTGTTTACAGCAGCAGGGACCACAGTTTGGTTTACAAACAAATTCTTGTGATACGCTTGGTTTACAAGTTCGTCAAAATAAATTAATTTTGATTTGATGATGATAGAATTAGTCAACACTAAGAATTACATTTAGAGTAAATATATTTTGTGAACTAACTGCAGGCTCTGCGAATGTAAACAAATCCCCCTCCTCTGAAACTGCATAGTGCACCTTTAAGGATGTTCTCAAATTTCCACTACACCTCATTAAAGCAAGCAGTCAAGCTACTTTGCCTTTTAATCAAACATTACCACAGTTATTTGAACAAAATGATCAATGATGTAGTAGTCTCTCTCTGTATGGGACTGATTCAATTCACCAGCCCCACTATTAAAGTCTCCCATCCCGGATGCTAAGAATACAACCATCTTGAGCCAAACTCCATCTATTGGTGCCTTTGCTTTATTAAGAAAGTTAAGAAAGTAAAAATTATTTTGCTGCTCCGACCTCGACTATGGTATTAATTCACGTGAATGACAATGAGGAAACCACACAAGATATTAAGTTTAACCAAATATTAATTTATTTAAACAAAGTTTAACGTAAGTTACTAAGTGGGTGTTTGTGATTAGTAATCATCTCCTGGAAGCCTGCAAATCAGGAGGTGCCAGGGGCTGTCACAAAAGGCATGAAGAAAAACATGTTTGACCTGATGCTTGTCCTCACGAGATTATATCAAAAGTTTGAGTAATGTTGTGGGTGGGGCATGAGCAATTAAAAGGTATAAAAAGGTTGAGGACTGAGTGAATGAGGCATAGGCGAAATGGCTCTCCAACAGCTACTGTGTGGTGTCACCGCATTGATCCTTCTCTCAACCAGAGGTAAGAAAGACAGATTTTACAAATGTTGAGTGTTGGCTGAAATCAAGGGTGGAAGGAGGCTGCAATGTTGCTGCTTCACTCAAAGAAAGACAATGCAGGGTGATTTTTTTTAAAACATTATAACATTTTGCCACACATTAAAAAAATTGAGATCTGACTTTAATCTTAGAATTCTGAATTTAAGTCATAATTCTGAGTTTAAAGTCAGAATTCTGAGAATAAAGTCAGAACTAAATTTTTAGGCAATATCTATCTAATTGAAATAGTAAATTTGCATTTCGAAAAACCCTTACTTTTCTTTTTGTTAATTCTTGTATGAAAAAAGACAAGTAAAATGCAAAAAAGTGCTTGAAAAAGCTTGCCTTAAGTTAATGGAAGGGAGCTTGGGCTGAGAACTGTTCAAATAATAATTAAAAGAAAGGCCTAAAGTAGCTCTTATCAAAGGGATGCGTTGAGTTATATTTTCTTCATGTGACATCTTGCCTGTCTCCATTTCCATATGAGTGCACCAACCACTCACCCTGCGATAGATCTTAAAAGTATTGGACGTCTTAGGCTAACTCTGGCTCACTCTGTCCCTGAAATAAACCAATAAATAAATGAATAATTATTAAAACATTTTGTAACGGTTTGCGGCATGAGAATGAAAGGCACAAGCAAAATAGAAAATTGTCAGCTGATCTTTGATTTTGCCTGCAAATATTTAATTTACTTAAAACAGAAAAATTTCTGGTTTTACAATGTAATCGAGTGCACGCAAAAAGCTAATCAATCAAAGTATTTAGAGGGTCAGAGGGCTTGTAATTCAGTGGATTTCCGCACTGCTAAAGTTGTTTAGTTTTTTTGAGTCAGTAACGGTGTCGGTCTGCACTATTATTTAAATGTTTAATTGTGTTACGTTTAGAAGTGTTTGTAAACGTTCACACAACCATAACTAACATCACATACAGTAGGTGACATATCTTTAATGGTTTTGTGTGGCGTTTTGGGGGTGAATTACAGTAGCCATTTCACTGCCAAACTCTTCACAAATGTTCCATCAATGCAAATTCCCCCGTGCGATATTTTGCGAGGACACTGTTGCTGCTTCCTGGGCTTACAGCGATTTAGTGAACCTGCAACAAAGTCTATAATAACACTACATTAATTAGCTGTTAACGAACCATTTATACCTGCTTAAAGAATGTTAAATGAGCATTAATTGAGCATTAACGAACTGCTATGCTTAATTAATGCTTAACTAAGCATAGTAAACTAAGCATAGCAAATGCTAAACCGTTGATAACTAAGCTTTTACAGTTAGTTGATAAGCACGAACTACACATTAATGAACCGTTAATAGCATTATCTAATCCTTGCATAACAGTTAATTAATGTACCTTTATTGCAAAGTCTTTATGTGACACCTGTAACCCATCAGGAATGAGTCCCAGATGGAATGACCTTTTACATTGATCAATCTCATCATCGCCCACATGTTCCGCTAGCGCTTTTTTGTGAGACGAGGATTAAATCTAAAATGTGGCTCCTCAGGTTTTTCTCTCCAAACAAAATCAAACATTCCCATCCTCTGTCGCTCTTGTTAGTCCAGTGTGTTCTCTATGCAAATGCAGGCCATTGTCTGTTTCGCCCTGTAAGGAATTTATCTCACATATTGTAATTTCTGTGTTCCATCTTTCAGGTAGTTGTCAAGCAACTGAATCCCTGAAGCCAAGTAAGTATCTGTGACTTTACATGTTTACTCTTCAACTTTTGTTTTCTTACGCCAGCTGTATAACTGCTCTTTGCCAGAAAAATTGTATATATATATTATTGGTGTGAATGGTAAATGGTAAATGGACTTGACTTATATAGCGCTTTTCTAGCCGGTTTTCTCAGCCCCAAAGCGCTTTACATATCTTACCACATTCACCCATTCATACACACACTCATACACACACTCATACACCGATGGCAGTAGCTGCCATGCAAGGCGCTCTCTGAACCATCGGGAGCAATTTGGGGTTCAGTGTCTTGCCCAGGGACACTTCGACATGTGGCGGGTAGGCGGGGAATCGAACTTCCGACCCTGCACACCAGAGGCAATCTTCCTACCCACTTCGCCACTGCTGCCGTGAATGTTGCAAGCATTCACACTATTGATATCCTACAGTTTTCAAATTATTATTTTTATTCCGCCACTGTAAAGAACTTCAACAACTTCAACATACTTGAACCGTCATTCAAACATTTGAAAATTCAGCTCTTCAAGGACATGTTGGGACCATTTCAACATTTTCAAAAAGAAAAATCATAATTTCATATTCTTTTAACGTTTTATGAAAAATATTCAAATCCCTTCTACTCATTCATACTTATTCCCACAAACTTCCTTGTACCTTCTAAATGTTCAGCTATTTCAGTACATTCATTTGTATGATTCAGAATGTTTTGGAACCTCCGCAGAATTCTGAGATAATTCAACTTTTATGAATTTTAATATTTCATGCAAAATTATGATTGTTCCTACTCATTCATACTTCATCGTAGAAACTCCATTCAATGTTTTCCCTGTTCGTCTTGCACAGGAGCACACTTTCATAATTCACTATTTTTTCATAAAATGTATAACTTCAGAGATTTTAAAGGTTTTAAACAAAAAATCTCTCCGTTAATTAATAGGGAAAGGGTCCAAACGCGAAGAGAGAAACTTAATTCAAACAGATAAATATTCAGCCGACTTCCTTCTTCAATTGTTATCATTCAAAATGTTCAACAAATGTATAGTTTTCACATGAGCCAGCCTTGTTTGAAGCGACGCAAAATCAAATTTATACAGTGAGTGGATGGAGCTACATTCCATGATCGGATGTCAAATGAACTCCATTTGCAACTTGCTGGCCAAACCACATTTTTTACAATACAGACCCAAACTTCGCACTGAATATTAATCGGAATCTCCTGGTTCTCACGGTATCTTCATTTTGTCTGTCAGACAAACGGTTTGCGAGCAAGAGACATTAGTTCGGATGGTACGTTTCACTGAGCTCTGGAGGGGCAGACATCAGTAACTGCATGTTCACCAGCTGTGATCACTTGAGGTTGATTAGCTCTCAGTCACCATAGTGACACCTGCACCTGTCTTTGACTCAACGATGACATCATATGCTAATGTAGGTCAAACTCCAATCCCTTAGGCTCCATAGAGAATACATAGACCAAGTTCAAGTGAAATTTTTATAAGTCGAGAGTTTGAGAATGCTTTTCCTCAAATAACTTTTAAATTGTTCAACTTTTTCAGGAGTTTGAAACGACCTCCTCTGGAATGTGCTATAGGTTCCCAAAAATAAGAAAAAATATTAAAACATGTATGTGGATTTTAAATTTTATTTTCCCAAAATTACTCCACAGCCGCATTCAAAGCGGATGAGAAAAATTCAAAATGTGTTAACTCAGTCATTTTGCATCCGATAAACTTCATTCAACATTCTACATGTTCAGCTCCTTCAGGACATTACATGGAAGTATCCTGATTGAGCTGAAAACAGGGTCGGGGGTTCGAATCCCCATTCCAACACAACATTTTAGACTTCACTGGATTTTCTTCAAAACTTGCACAGATGTTAATTATGACTCAGAGATGACATGGAAAGAGTTTAGAGGTCAAAGGTCAAATTTCAAGGTCACTGTGACATTGCCTTTTGAGACTGCATTATCTCATGAACGCTTCCACGTTTTTTCTTTAAATTTTGCACAGATGTTCATTATGACATCACAACAGTTTAGAGGTCAAATTTCAAGGTCACTGTGACATTGCCTTTTGTGACTGCATTATCTCATGAACGCTTCCACGTTATTTCTTAAAATTTTGCACAAATGTTGATTCTGACTCAAAGATGAACTGATTACATTTTGGAGGTCATAGTTCAAGGTCATAATTCATTACTCAAAGCTAGAAAGTCCATTCAAACTTCAAAATATTCAAAATTTTTAAAACATTCTATTATTCAACCATTCTGTTCATTCAGATATATTCATCCTTCGTTCTTCATCAACATTCAGCAGTGAAGCTTCAGCACCGTCAGCATTCACACCGCAATTTCTTCATGTAATTGCATTTATAGTTATTATTATTATTATATAAAGCGCTTTTCCAGCTGCTCAAGACGCTTGTATACGGTATATAACACAAAATAGAAACGTTATAATATGCATTTCCATTCAAGTAACTGAAACTGAACTGAAATGGAGAAGATGTTTCCCTAAACTTAAAGGCTCAGTCAGCGATTCTGAAAACAGGCTTCTTGTCAAAATCACATTTTGTCAGGGGGCGCTCGTGTTATAGTGGTTAGAGCGTCCCCTTCTTTGCCAAGTGGTGTTAGTAGCATAGACTTCATTGCATGAGTAGCGGCCTATATACAGTCTATGGTGGCAGCACTAAAAAATAAGTTTGAAATATGAATGTTTACATCTCTTATCATCCACCAGAATGTGGCATGGCTGTTGGTAACACCAGGATTGTAGGAGGTCAAGACTCCTCTCCAGGAAGTTGGACCTGGCAGGTGGGTTTACACAACGATGGCGAGCACTTCTGTGGAGGGTCCCTGATCAACGACCAATGGGTGCTGACAGCTGCTCACTGCCTAGAAGAGTAAGGGCCAATGTTTTATTTTGTTAAATTCTGTAGCAACACTAAGCGTAAATTATTAACGCTTGAATAATTTGTAAAAATGCAACAGGTACTCTGTATCTAAACAAAACTAACAATTTCACTTCTGTGTCTTCAAAAAAGTGCCAAAGCAGAGAACCTAGAGGTGTCTCTGGGCCGCCACAGCCATACCGGTCCAAACCCCGGTGACATTTATCGGGGAGTTGAGAGAGTTGAATGCCATCCTGATTACGATGACGAGACCTTTGACAATGACATATGTCTCCTGGAGCTTTCGTCCCCTGTGGAATTCAATGACTACATACAGCCAGTCTGCCTAGCCTCCGCGGAGAGCGAGTTCTACACCGGGACTAAAAGCTGGTACACTGGTTGGGGGATCACTGATAACGGTAAGATTGCAAAATGCACATTTGCACGTTTGACTTAATCACTGTCCTAAATACTAAGTTATAAGTACCGAGATGTGGAAATGATGAATGCAACTGTTTTGTGCAAAAGTGGCACCTCTCTCTTTAAGCTAGTCCATTGTCAACGTTTTCCTGACATGCATGAATGATAATTTAAAGCTCCCATATTATACACTTTTCGGTACTATTATACACCATATTATATGGTCTTAGTGGTCCCTAATACGTTTTTCAATTGTTTACTGAAAAAAACTTTCAGATAATTTATTGTACTATGCTGATGTTCAGCTAATCTCACAATGGCCTATTTTTTAAAAAGAGCTGCAGCTCCCCTCGTAAATATACAATCTTTGAGCTGCCCCCGCCCCCTGTCCGGAAGCGAAGCCAGATACGCCTCGCCCTCTGTCTGTCAGGGCCGTGGACCAATAAGAAATAGGGGTGTGGGCTGCACAGTGGAAGCTTCTGGCTTTCCAGTTTGTGAGGTCAGAAACTGGGAGAATTCTGACTGGAGTATATTGAGGGGGAGGGGTGGGGGTTTCAGAAAAGGGGAGAGTGAGAAAAGGAGAGATTGATATTTTGGCAGTCTCTAGGCACACCGTGGACGCATGGATATGTTGGAACACATTTAAAAAGTGCATTTAGCATAATATGGGACCTTTAAGGCAAGGTATGTTTTTTCAAGAACTGGTCAATTTTGAGAGGTTTGGCTATTTTGCTTCCATAACATGTCTTCTTTCATACTAGTATAAATAAAATGTCCAAATGTACATTAAGGTGTTTGGGTATTTGACTGAACCTTGTCTCTTTGTGTCTGTATATTTCTACTACACAACCATCTTTAACAGCAAACATAGGGTTTTTTCTACAATAGTCCAAACATCTCAACTTCTAAAGCACGGAACCTTCATCTCTCCTGATAGTTAGCTTGCACCCTACGTGGTAGCTGCTGCTATTGGTGTATGAATAGGTGAATGTGTGCAAAACGCAAGCGCTTTGGGTCTATGAAAAAAACAGGGAAAGCGCTGGATAATTGGAGTCCATTTACCATTTCTTAAAAATATTCAGAAAATCTTTTTTTTTTTTTTTTTTATCTCCCATAGGTTCTTATTCCGACATCCTTCAGGAAGTGAGGATTCCAATTGTGGGAAACAAAGAGTGCGGGTGCACCTATCCTGACCTCACAGAAAACATGATCTGTGCTGGGGCCAGAGGGAGGGATGCATGTCGGGTAACCACCACTTTTTTTTTTTAAATGTAATTCCTTGTTGTGTGGCAAGGGAGAAATGTACTAGAAAGCAGAAGAATTTTGACCTGGGAATTAGTACCTGGGTTAGAGGGCAGATTGTATAGCTGGTAGATTGATTGCCAAAGACGCCTGGATTTACAACAGTACTTAAAATTCACATTCCAGAAATGTGCTAACTTTACCAATGAGCCAAACGTTTACTAGATCGTTTTCCTGAAACCATCTTACATTTTGGGATCCAATTATAAATGTAGTTTTGGTGCTCAAAATATTTATGCCAGGACTTTTAAAAAGGAAGTTACCAATCAGTGATACCTTATGCTTAAACAGCATATCCTATCCTATATACCAACGACTATCACTTGTTTGTTCACAGGGAGACTCAGGGGGCCCACTGGTGTCCAAATATTACGGTGTTTGGATCCAAAGTGGAGTTGTGAGTTTTGGTGATGGCTGCGGCGAGAATCCTGGAGGTAATGCCCGTGTGTCCCAGTACGAGGAATGGATTTCCAACATCACCGGCAACAGCAGCCTTCCAGGATTCGTCACCTTCGATTCCCCAGGAGTTGACCCCGACTCAAACTTTACCTGTCCCACCCCACCACCTGAGCCCACTGACCAGAGCTGGCCCGAGGCATAAGCGGAGGCCCCCCTTAACCTTCCTCCTGTGTTAACTTTCTGCTACCATCCATGGTGTTAGCGGGTCGGTTTCGACCCGTGTCTGAAATCAGCTGTAAAAAACACTAAAAACAATGATCTATCATCCTTTTTGTTTATCATCTCTTGGTTACCTTGTTAGGCTTCCTTATCCATGAAACTATTGTTTTTAATATTTTTGGTGTAGGCAGCTGGGCCTTTTTTTTGTCAGCATGCGCCTCAATTTCAATAAATAAAATGGTAAAATGAACCTCAAGAGAATCATATAAATAAATAATTGGTTGTTGTGTTACCTGATCATTACTGAGGGGTATGAGAACACATTTCTTAACTAAATTTGTTTTATTTATTTTTTCATATTAATATTATTGACTTTTTTAACATTTACGGTGTTACTGGTCAATTACGACCCATAAATATTTATTTCAGAAAAGAGCAAAAAAAACTTTTATTTCAGCATTATACAAACACACAATGAAAACCAGAACAAGTCACAACACAAAATATAGATTTGTAAGGTCAAATAAACAACAACCAATCAACTAATCAAACCAATCGAAATCAATTACTAGTTCCAAAACTAGTAAAGAAAAACAGAGTAAAAGTCTCTGTGTGCATGTGTATGTGTGTGTGTACAGATGTGTGATAAAGAGCAACACTTTTAGTGTTCTTTGCAGAGATATTTCTTGCATGTAAAGCACAATATGTTTATCTTTCTGTCCTTAGTGCTTCGGCAGACCTGACACCTCTTATTTTTAGAATCAGGTGGCCATTTTCACCAAAAAAATGATCCAGAACTTGGCTCACTGTATATCTCCTCATTTTTGAATACTGCAAATAGGAGATGTGCACTCTGCAAGTCACCAACTCTATACTGAATTGACCTCACATGTCTGGATATGCCCGTCTGTTTGTTTCGCTTTTATGCAGGTATAAGGGCAAAACAAGTCAAAATGAGAACCCCCCCAGAGCTCACATGATTGGGAGAGGAGCTGACTGTCATTGTGTTGGCTGACAGTGCACTTATGATTTCAGTTTTGGCTCTAATTATTGTTTTTTAAATCTTATTTTATAACCGGGTCGAAAACGACCCTAACACCACCAGTGTTATAATTTCCACCAGAGCATTTTATAATTAAGTGAAACATTTTTAATTTTTTTCATTTTGTTGAAATAGTGGTTCCTGACAAAGTCAAGAAATCTTGAGGCAATAAACAAAATGTAAGTGGTTCTTTTATGCATTTGAAAACCATAACGGGTCGGTGGCGACCCTAACACGAGAGGAAGGTTAAATTATTATGTATTTATTTTTTTAGTTTGTTTGATATCAACATCATATTATGCAAATGTAAGTTATCATACAAAAAAGGAATAAAATGTTTTGGTCTAGATAATTTATAGCTTAAAAATGTTATCAGTTCATCTGGGAGGTAATCCGAAATTATCTGATCATGTCACGTTCACATCCATGCACAGTGTGTATTGAGTTTATTTAAAAACAATTGGAAATGGGGCTGCCCTCACTTGCCCATGTACTGTGTATAGTCTATAGCCTATTTCAGCCTCGTCTGTGGAAAAAAAGATACAGTAGCTGGACAACAGAGTTCTTCTGCTTCGTTCCTCTCACTGCATTTAAATGCATTCATTATATTACAGAGAAATATGTCCCGTAAAAGAAAAAGAGCACCAAGCCCAACCCAGAGGGCCCTCCATAATCAGGGATGGGTCCGATCCAGTATTGGTATCGGGGCCGATATGGCCGTAATCCACGGATCGGATATCGGATGTATGCCACCGATCCATGTTTTTTTTTTTTTTTTTTTTTTTTTTAATAAATATTTAAAAAAAAAGATTAATAATGAAGGAAAATATTAGTTTTTAATTAATAGCAAACTTCAACCGTAGTTTCGTAATTAGAAGTTCTACAAATAAATATCCTGCTATAGTTTTTTTTTTTTATCCCAAGCTACGCGGCTTTTGCTGTTTGGCGCGAGGCTACATTACAACAAAGGAATACACTGGAGCCGGTTACGCAGAGAGATAGGCTACAACATGTCTTCTGTTTGGCGATATTTCACTCTGGAAACACCAAGTAGCAAGACTGCAACCTGCAATGTATGTAATGCTATTGTTCCGAGAGGTGGAAGTTCCTTGGCATCATACAACACAACAAATATGATTAAGCATTTGCGAAAGCACCATGTGAAGGAACACGAGGAGTTTGTGCTAGCTATGAAGCCAAATGTTTCCACTCAGCAGCAGAGTCTCGCGGACGCTTTTCAGAGGACCGCAAAGCTTCCAGCAAACAACATCAAGGCTAAAGGCATTACAGCGAAGGTAGTTAATTTCATCGTTCTAGATGACCAACCACTGTCTGTCGTGGAAAATGCTGGATTTCGCAGCCTTTTGGAACACCTAGAGCCGCGATACAGTTTGCCATCGAGGCGATACATTTCGGACACTGCGCTACCAGAGCTTTACAAACGAGTGGCAGCGCAGTTACTCGAGCAGCTGAAATATGTGCAGTCGATGAGTTTCACTACCGACATTTGGACCTCGGCTGTTAGTCCGTTGTCGTGCATCAGTCTTACAGTGCACTGGTTAAAACCGGACACATACGCCCCACAGCGAGCGGTGCTGCAAGTTAAAAAGTGCAGAGGGTCACACACCGGCAGTGCAATTGCAGACATTATTAAGGAGATGCTGGGCGAGTGGGAGATACCGTTGCCGAAAGTACATGCATTCCTGCGAGACAACGCGAGCAACATGAACAAGGCTATGCGAGAGTTGGGAGTTTCAAGTTTGGGCTGTTTTGCTCACACTTTGCAAGATGTCCAGACGAGGTGGAACAGCTCCTTCTACAGGATAAAGAGCCTTCTGCAGCAGAAGCGAGCCCTTTGCGCATATGCCGCAGACCACAACATGCCCGCAACGCTGTCGGTCAATGAGTGGACACTGCTTGAAAAAACGCAGACAGTGCTGGAACCATTTGAGGAGCTTACCCGGAACGTCAGCTCCGAAACCTCAACTGCCGCTGATGTTATCCCAGCCATATCCGTCTTGAAGCGTATGCTTGCCAGGGAGGACAGTGCAGATAGTGGCATCAAAACCATGAAAAAAACACTTCTGGAAGCTGTCAACCAATGCTTCAGCAGCATCGAAAGTGATCCTCTCTACTCTGTGGCCACCTTACTGGACCCCGATATAAGGACAGGTGAGACTGATTTTTTCTCTCTTAATACTCTAAAGTAGACTATAATTTATTTAAGCATATTTAGAAATAGATCTTTGATCATTTAAGAATGTATTTGCTTCCGCCAACACAAATAGTGCGGCATCAATAGTCGGGGCGGAGCGCGTTGCCATCGCAACGTGTAAACAACGGAAGTGAACAAGACCTGCAGTGTTTATTCTGGTAACATTAACCACAGTGGCCCGATGTCCCGTAAAAGTCACCGGCGGCTCTTAATATAGCTGGATATAAGGTCCGCTACCGCTACTTAATCCAAACCCCACACTTAATTTCCCAGAGTTTATGAGTGTATTTCTGCCCGGGGGAGTGGGAAAGGTTGTAGCCAGAGTTTAGCGCCACACATTATTTCTCCTTAGCCTCTGCTGTGTTAATTATTTATGTTCACATGATCTTAGCTTCTCTTACTCAACTTCTTTCTTTTTTTGTCAGATTCTTCACAGATGGAGTCATTCTGACGAACGCCAAGGCTGTCCTGTTACAAGAGATGGAGAAGGTGGAAATCACCTTGAACAGGACATCTACTGATGAACATGCATCAACAGCAGAACCAGCAGGAAGGGTGCCTCGCATGGAGACATCTGAGCCAACCTCAAGCCATCACAGCAGCTTGGCCAGTCTTTATGACAACATCCTGGAGGAGCATCACGCAGATACAACGGAACTAGGGAGTGCTGCAGTCCAAATGCAGACGTATTTGAGAGACAGAACCATCATGCGCAGTGAGTGCCCGTTCAAATACTGGGAAAACACCCATGCCCGTTTTCCAATCCTTGCTGCCACTGCACTAAAGTTCTTGAGTGCCCCCATCAACAAGTGTTGAAAGCGAGAAAATGTTCAGCACAGCATCAAACATTGTAGATGAGAAAAGGAACAGGCTCACAGCAGAGAGAGCAGAAATGCTCATTTTCCTCAAGAAGAACCTGCCAATGTTTCAGTGACATTTCAGTGTTCTCAAACTCAAGTGTTTGTTAAAGGTTGCTGTTGTTTTTGTTCTTAAAATAGATTATCCTGTTCAGATTTAGGAATCTAAAAGCAGCCGTTTTTGTTTAGTTTTGTTTGTGGATATTTAAATATTTATTTTTAAACTTTAAAAACCTTGTGAAGGATTTCAAGTTGTTGTATAGTTATGTATTAATCTTTCAAACAAGTTCAAATAAATATGTTCAAATGCATTGAAACCGTTTTGCTTCTTTCTTTCTTTTTACATGACCACCAGTCACCATCAACAAAATGTATAATATCGTATCGGTCAGTATCGGTATCGGCCGATATCCAAACCCCAGGTATCGGATTCGGATCGGAACTAAAAAAAGTTGATCGGTGCATTGGTTTTTATGGAAAATCCATGTGTCCTTCTTCAATAGCTTCTAATTCATCTGACCCAGTGTCTCCAAATTATTTGTTCACAAAATGTCTCAGATTTAATTTTCCTCTCCAAGTGCACCAGATTCATGCATTTCACTTTAAAAAGGTTAAAAAAATCTCCCGGGGGGGGGGGGGCATACCACCGGACACCCCTAGGAGGGTCTGAATCGCGGCTGTCTAATATTTTCACACAGCTGCACAGTGGAGGCACTAGCGGAAAACACTGGGTTTGTGAATGATATTTAACAAAGATCTATAGTTTCAGCAGTGCTAACATTGGAGAGGGGCCCCCTAATCATATTTCGCTTAGGGCCCCATGAAGGCTTGGGCCGGCTCTGCCACTGACCCTGCCTACACTTAACCCCCTACCAAAACCACGCCCCCTACCGAATACCCACCCCATAACGAATTCCCCCCTCAAACTACCGAGGGCGGTAAAGGTGGCGGCAGCATCTTCGACAGTGGCGAGAACCTGATCCGCTTCTCCCACTTCACTCACTTCTTCTCACTCTGTGGTCTGGTTCTCTCGTTCTATGCGCTGGTGTGAAAATAAAGTGTCAATCTATCTGTATTAGCCTTTAAAGGGGACAGGCTTCAATAACGTATCATCTTCAACACATCTCGATTGAAGAATTAGTCTTGTTTAAAACGGTTGGCTTCCAGATATGTTTTTCTGTAATAAAAACAAACAAATACTGAGTGACAGAATGATGAGGAAGGCAAATCCCCATTGTATGTAATGTAATGGACAATAAAGCTTCGTATCTAAACATGATTTCCCTGATCTCTTGGGTCCAAAAATCTGCTCTAAAAAAGGCAGAAACTCAAGTAAAGTACAGTTACTCAAAAATGTGAATATCTGGGGGGAACGGGGCGCTCGTGCTGTAGTGGTTAGAGTACCCTGTCTTTAAAAATGTAGTATCTGAGTTTACTACTCAAGAAAAGGTGATCAAAACCATCCCTTTAACTGTGCCTGCATGCTTGAGGAAGAAATGGGCAAAGGTTGCTTATAGTGGATACTATTTTACTAAGTAATACCACAAACCCCACCTTCACGGATGTCAGCCACCCCAGAGGTTGGTTTTCTTCCCATTTATCCAACCGGAAGTGCTATATCTCCATTAAGAATTGCTTGTTGTCAGTTTCCATTATTAGGTAGGTATGGATTACCTCAAGGGTCAATACTCAGACCTATTCTGTTCTCAATGTATATGATTCCACTGGGTGAGGTCATCAGGAAACATGGAATCTCTTTTCATTGTTATGCTGATGATTCCCAGTTGTACCTACCCATCAAGCCCAATCACCCAAATATGCTTAGCTCAATTAATGAATGCCTAAATGACACCAAATGTCATCAAAAGCTGGATGTCACTACATTTTAAGTAATACAAAATACTGCCATCTACTGGTGACCTGTTCCAACATAATTAATTTTTATGCTGATGATTCCCAGTTGTACCTACTGTTTAATGAAATCCAGAGGTCCTGTTAAGTGTAAATGTTACCACAGTTATTTGAACAAAATTATCAATGATGTAGTAGTTTCTCTGTATGGGACTGATTCAATTCACCAGCCCCGATATTAAAGTCTCCCATCCCGGATGCTAAGAATACAACTATCTTGACTTGGGGTAGGATAATTTTTCTAAGTTCACCTGCATCAAAATGTACATTGATGCAGGTGACACAGACAGACGCACACACACAAAAGAGCTATCAATAGCCCAGTGATGGATCGCACATGCCAAGCTCCTTTCTCTCTTTCTTTCACACATTCTCAAGTGAATACCAGTATATAGGTATTGTGTAAGTCTACTGTGTGGGGATTACCAGAAGGGCCGTCGTTTGAAAGGATAAAAGGCGTTGTCAATGTATTGACCCGGGCGAATGTACACGCTGAGAGATGGATGATGACACACCTGCAGCTGAGCATTCTCTATTGTGGCGTAGTGATCCAGGCTGAGAAAATTGTTCTTAAAGATGTTATAAAATCTATCTATCTATCTATCTATCTATCTATCTATCTATCTATCTATCTATCTATCTATCTATCTATCTATCTATCTATCTATCTATCTATCTATCTATCTATCTATCTATCTATCTATCTATCTATCTTTTTTTAAGTAGATTTTTTGTCATCTTCAAGCTTTATTAGACAGTACAGAGTTGAAATGGGGAGACAGAGAGAGAGAGAGGGGGGGGGGGGGATGACCTGGGTTGTGACGGGTTGTGAAACAAAAAGATACATTCACTGATTTTGATGAAACGTGATTTTGACAACAACCATTCTCGACAGAATCACTGACTCCATCGTTAATAACATGATCTAATTTTTTCCCCACACTACTGGGGTCAGTTTTTTTTTTCCTTCACCAATTACTTCCGAAAACTTCTAAAAGAGCAGTGAAAGTTTTGCAAAGGCTCAAATCAAGCTGTAATTTGTGCCTACTACAGAACAGCAAAGGAAATGTGTGTGTGTGTGTGTGTGTGTGTGTGTGCGTGTGCGTGTGCGTGTGTGTGTGTGAGCATTTGAAGAATGAGTCAATCATGAAGTTGCCGTTGTGAGTGAAGGTAGAGCGAGAGAATTATGTAAAAATCAAACAGTGGATGTGATTTATAGGCTCCCGGAAACGCACACACACACACACACACACACACACACACACACACACACACACACACACACACACACACACACACACACACACTGAGACAGAAGATATGTATGAGGTACAAACTTTTGGATGAATGCTATATGCCCTGCCAAAGGGTTTTAGCGTAATTGTAGCTCATTTGGAATAACAGGAACCAATTACAATACTTGGCTTGAGGTTTGAAATGATAAAAGATCATTCAAAATCTGCAGAAAAACATGGATTTGTAATCTAGGGAAAATAATTCGGCCCACGGCTAAGAAAAAAAATTAGAGGAAGAAGTTGTTTTTTGTGTTATGCACTTCGAGAATAAAAACAAAATTCAATATTGAGAGGGAAATAAAATGGTCTATCTCTTTAAGACCACATCAAACAGCTCATATGACTGCCTCAACAAAATGCCTTGTGTAGATGAACTGGTGAAACTGTTCTCCATAGTAGCTTAGGCTCATGCACTTTTTTTTCTGTTATTTTTTTCCCTCAATATTGTAATCCTTCTTTCTATTTTTTTTTCTTCCCCGTGGCCCTTATACTCTTCCATAGAAATCACTTAGTGGAGGTAGGAGGCGCGATTGTTCACCTTTGTAACCCAACACTTATCCACAATCACAAACACAATCTAGTCATGCAGTCATGACACTAGAGGGGAAAAAAATCTAGGTTAAGGTTTAAAAAATAATAATAATAACAATAAAAAGTTGGCAATTAATTCCAGCCAATCTACATCACTGTCTAAATGTTTAAATTGTCTTTTTTTCTGTATGTATTTGCATTGTATATAGTGTATCTATTGTTGTTTTTGTTGTGCATTTGTTTGACTTGACGTCATTGCAAAATGAGGGACATCCCTGAACTGATCTTTCGAGTATTTTAAAAGGTTAAATGAAAAGGAAATAGACAATGGGCTTACACAAATGCAAAAGCACAGCAGCCATTGACTCTGACAAAAGCCTTAAGGTTGTTTTGATGTTACCTATTGGGTAAGGGTGAGTCATCTTCACTGTACAAATCCCCAGACAGATCAACAATAGCTGGATTGTTTTCTTAGTTAAAAGGTTAAACAGAAGTGAAATCAAACACCATTCAAAGCTTTGGAACCGGCTCGACTAGTTTGACCATCACACTGATTTTCCAATATGTCTCGATCAACATTGTAGGTCCAACTTGATTTTTTCAGAGCAGAGTAATTGCTGCTTGACAAGCTTGCTGATTGTAATTCTTGAGTCAGACATGCAGACAGACAGGCAGACAGACAGACAGACAGACAGACAGACAGACAGACAGACAGACAGACAGACAGACAGACAGACAGACAGACAGATACTTTGGGGCCATTAGAGCCACGATGACTCATCACATTTTGGTCAGGGGGGAAAAATATATACGCATATAAATATACAAGGGAATCATTTAAAATTTTGGTCCACATTTTATCGTAAAACAAATTTCGATTGAATGTTATCATAATTATCAATAAAGTACTTAATTCACACACACACACACACACACACACACACACACACACACACACACACACACACACACTCCCTTTGCTGTTCTGTATATTTCTGACACATGTGTAAGTCTAGTGTGCGGTAGCTTTAGTGAACTTGCAGCAACGTTATGTCACACCTGTTACCCGATTGGAACAGGCACGCAATTGTTCATCTTAACAATGATCTCATCGACCGTCATGTTCCCATGGCGATCCGTCGATGGTATCTGGCTGTTGGTGTCAAATGTCTACTGTGCTGTAGCCAAGTTATAATATTTAGGAACATTCAATTTCAAATAGATTTTTTTTTCTTTTTTTTTAAGATATTCTCTTTGGATTTTCAAGCTTTATTAGACAGTACAGAGTTGAAATGGGGAGACAGAGAGAGAGGGGGGATGACCTGCAGTAAAGGTCCACGGGTCGGACTCGAACCCGTGACCACTGCAACGAAGGCCGGAGCCAATATGGTACGCGCTCTATCCACTACGCCACCGGAGCGCCCCTTCAATTCGATTTTTGATATCATATATATCGATTTTTTATTTTTACTATTTTCGACCAGGTTTCAAGAGGCTTTAAAAATGAACTACAAACCTCAGTCCACTTCACTTTGCCACACACAAATGCACACACACTCGCACACACACACACACACACACACACACACACACACACACACACACACACACACACACACACACACACACACACACACACAGCACTAATCTTCCATTCCAATCACCGTTCCATCTCTCACCCCCAATCAATACTATCTGTCCATGTGATTGATACGGACGAGAGAGGTTTCATGTGATTGCATCAGTTAATCAGTATCATTACAAACAGTTTGTCTGCTGCATATCAACGTCTTCTCACCCGCCACAGCCGCCCACCTGTCAATCAAGCCCTCTGTCTCTGTGTGTGTGTGTGTGTGTGTGTGTGTGTGTGTGTGTGTGTGTGTGTGTGTGTGTGTGTGTGTGTGTGTGTGTGTGTGTGTGTGTGTGTGTGTGTGTGTGTGTGTGTGTGTGTGTGTGTGTGTCTGTCTGAGTGTCAATCAACCCCTCTGTCTTTACCGTACCTGCCTTCGTCAATCTGTGTGTTTTCCCCATTCCCCCTTGCAAACGTGTATTTCAGTGAATCACGTTGTTCATGTGTCTTAAAAAAGATGACATTTAATCCAAAAATATGCAGACACCACTTACACTGGATCAGCATTAGACAGACAGTCGCTCTCATAAATTTGAAGAGACCAATAAACACCCCAAAAAAAGTGTCATAAAAACGTTACAAACCCCCCCTCCCCTAAAAAAACTTTCATTCAGGTCATTTTGTTGCCCCAAATCAATGTTTTTTTTTACGCCAAAAATCACCAAAAACTGCCAAAGAGCTGCACCCCAAAATGCCCCAAAACAATCTCTAAACGTCTCATCCGGTCTAAATAGGGATAAAGGTTGAGTCAGCAATCTGAAAAAAGAATCTGGTGTTAATACAGGCTCTGTAAAAGGCTATGCCAACAGAGGATGGCCATCGTAACTAGCAACAAACCCGTTTACAGAGCCTATGGTTGTATAGAAACACTGGGTTTATCAGAGCAAAGACAGGTAGCAGATCGTGAAGATATATACTCAGATTTTGACAAAAAGGTTTTTTTGACAACAAGGGTTCTCCAGAATTACTGACTCCACCTTTAAAGTCCCCTCACACCCCATGCAGGCTTTTTACACTTTTTCACAGACTTTTGCTCAAGCCGAACCCCGTACAGTAGCTGAAAAACTCACTGCTAACTTGCTAGCTCTCCAGGCTAATCTAGTCAGAAACAATAGTCACACATAGCTTCTCTGTTTTTATCTCTCTAGTGCTGGGTCTACTTTCCCCTGGCGTATCCCTCCTCCCCCTCAAAGGTCAGCTCTGTCAGGGAAAACGTGTTGTTGCTAAATTGTTTGGATTTGTGTATCAAAGTTCAAGTCAAAGTTCTCCTGACTGTGGCATATCCATCGGAATAAATTGATTTTGAAGCAATGTGGTTCCAGGCAGTCGAAGCGAAATAGGTCCCCATCAGTTAACAACACAT
Organism: Ammodytes marinus; assembly: GCF_949987685.1. NCBI lineage: Eukaryota > Metazoa > Chordata > Actinopteri > Uranoscopiformes > Ammodytidae > Ammodytes > Ammodytes marinus. Next base: position 17,784,740 of record NC_137227.1, read on the forward strand.
AATAGGGGACACATTTAACAAGGGAGTGGGGAAAGTGTCAATCAACGAGAGTTAGACACACTGTCCTAAGGTCTCATCTTCCAAAATATGTGAACACACCGGTGGGTGACTCAACGGTGGTTATGTTGGCCTGAAAAAAACAAATGGTACAAGGTGTGCTACTAAACTTGCCATGGCTCAGCATATAGGCGTTTAAAGGAATACTTCACCCATACGGAACAGGCGTTCTATCATTATTAAATCACTATTATAATATAATGAATTAGGTTTTTCTTCCCTCTGTCTTCCCTCAGTCTTCCCTTGGCCCAGCTGTCCTGTTAATCCTAACCCTTACTGTGATGTCACACATTAGTAAAATGTAGGGTTGGACAGTGAGACCATAAAACACTCTTTCTGCCTTTTCTCAGGCTAGGATGAACCAATTTCATTTTGCACATTTATACTAAATAGGATCTCAGAATTCAATACACCTTCATATTCCCACCGGTGAAGTAGGTCTTTAAGTAAGGAGTTAAATGTATAAAAAAAATATATAAAAAATTAAATGACATCATTACACTCCAGGCGAATAGGGAAACCTTTTTAACTTATTAGATATCTTTTGTCAACTTTGCCTTCGTTGATTACTAACATTCTAACACACGATTATCGTATTAATTTTTTTTCTTTTTTATATAACCCTATGTCCGTGAGAATTGAAAGGTGTACTGGGCACATTTCACAGTAAAGCACAAGATGTACGGTATTTCATGAGAAGTCGGCACAGGTAGCAGGGCACGAAACACGTGTTTGGCGACTACACAATGGGTTCCTCATTGTCAATCACCTTATAATAACAGATTATGAAAATAGTAGCTACTGTCATGAGCTTCATGCATGAATAGACTTTGACAGCAGAAGAATGCTGTGTTCTTGGGGGAGTTTTTCTGTTCCTCAGAAATTAACAAAAGAGGATTCTATCATTTGTCTTGTGCAAAGAAAACATGTCAACAGGAGCTAAAAATATCGATTTTCAATACAAAAAAATATTTAGAATGGATTAACTATTACAGTATCAGGACTCAAGCACTGTACTCTGAGAGAAAGCAGCCCTCTCAACCTCGTAATGGGGTTAAAGGTGCTGTAAGCGGAGTGGTTATTTTAGCTAACTTCCTGTCAGTTACTGCAGTTAGCAGTCCCCTCGCTCGTCCCTACGTCACCACATTAATGCACTGCGGTCTTCAAGCAGCGAGTTATCTAGCATCATCTCAGATCCATGATGGATGATAAAAAACATCAAAACAGACATTGGGAAGGATTTTTACCTGCTCCGCCATTGTAGGAGCATAAACATTCACCCATCTGTCGCTCTGGCGTGCACCGGCAGTGAGACCATGAGTGAGACGGGTGTCGGTTTCTAGCGTTCTCTCTTGCGATTGGATAAAAATTTCGGGATCCTCCAATAAGTTTATTTGCCGATTACATGCAGAGCAGCTGACTGAGAGATCGGCTTTATGAAACGCGCACATTATGTAAGTGATCACTGTATGAATACAGAGCGATTTAACACTTATATTAACATAAATAAACCGCTTACTTCACCTTTAATGGGAATTTCAGAATATAATTTGTTAATGTTTTTTTGGGGGTATTTTAACCTTTTTATTGACGGTTGAGAGGAGAGAGTACAGAGAGGAAATTGAGAGAGAGAGAGGGGGGTGACAAGCAGTAAAGGTCCACGGGTCAGACTCGAACCCACGACCACTGTGACAAGGACTGAGCCAATATGGAACGTGCCCACTACGCCACGGAGCGCCCTGAATTACTAAATATAGTTATTTTTTTCCGATGGCCATAACTCTCCTTAACAAACCACCAAACAGCTTCACTAGGAACAGTATTGGATCCATATCAGACAATGGTAGTGATATTGCACCTGCACTTTACCCTGGTTGGGTTTGATGGCATCACAGCATCAGTATTTGAAGCGCTATGCAGATTTTATCAACTTGTTTTTGTTGTGGGCAGAATGTTATCTGTTAACTGTAACAGTTTGGCGTCCTATTTATTATCGTTTTGCGTTCTGACTGTCTTGCTTTCATAACTTTTTAACTTAATTCCTTGTTTTTAATGAGCTGTACCACCAAGTCAAATTCCTGTTTACTTCTGTACAATTTGGCAAAATAAAGAAATTTTCATTCTGATTACGCCACAAAATTATGAAAATTGCAAGTTGAAAGTTTAAAAAGGTGGAGTCAGCTATTCTGGAGAACGCATTTTTGTCAGAATCAGTGAATATCTACTCTCAATCCGCTACCTGTCCATACTGTGTGTGTGTGTGTGTGTGTGTGTGTTAAAACAAATAGTGTTAATACACAGCCTAGGTTCTGTAAACTCCCATGTAACAAAGTGTATGTAAACGTGTGGGCGGCAGTGGCAAAGTGGGTAGGAAAATTGCCTCTGGAGTGCAGGGTCAGAGGTTTGATTCCCCGCCTACCCGCCACATGTCGAAGTGTCCCTGGGCAAGACACTGAACCCCAAATTGCTCCCGATGGTTCAGAAAGCGCCTTGCATGGCAGCTACTGCCATCGGTGTATGAGTGTGTGTTTGAATGTGGTAATATATGTAAAGCGCTTTGGGGCTGAGAAAATCGGCTAGAAAAGCGCTATTTAAGTCAAGTCCATTTACCATTAAACAAAGGGCGCCCACCCATCAACATGCCTGTTTAAAAAGCATAAGCTGAGATATACATTGATTTTGTTAAAAAGTGATTTTGACAACAAGCATAGCTCACTCCACCTTTGATTGAGCCAAACTCCATCTATTGGTGTCTTTGCTTTATTAAGAAAGTTAAGAAAGTAAAAATTATTTTGCTGCTCCGACCTTGACTATGGCATTAATTCACGTGTCCGGTTTCAGCCAGACAAAGGCATGAAGAAAAACATGTTTGACCTGATGCTTGTCCTCACAAGATTATGTCACAGTTTGAGTGATGTTATGGGTGGAGTATGAGCAATAAGGTATTAAAAGGTTGAGGACTGAGTGAATGAGGCATAGGCGAAATGGCTCTCCAACAGGTACTGTGTGGTGTCACCGCGTTGATCCTTCTCTCAACCAGAGGTAAGACAGACAGATTTTACAAATGTTGAGTATTGGCTGAAATCAAGGGTGGAAGGAGGCTGCAATGTTGCTGCTTCACTCAAAGCAAGACACTGCAGGGTGAATTATTCTTAAACATTATAACATTTTGCCACACATTAAAAAAAATTAGTTCTGACTTTATTCTTAGAATTATGAATTTAAGTCAGAATTCTGAATTCAGAATTCAGAATTTGTTTTCTTATGTGTGGCCCTAATCCTCTTCCGTAAATTCATTACTCGTATGAAGAAAAATAAATTCAATAACTTTTTTTTCAGAAATCTTTGAAAAAATATGCAAATTAGGCAATATCTATCTAATTGAAATAGTAAATTTGCATTTCGAAAAACCCTTAATTTTCTTTTATTCATACTTGTATGAAAAAGGACGTTTAAAATGCAGAATAACCAAAAATCTTGAAAGTGCTTGAAAAAGCTTGCCTTAAGTTGATGAAAGGGAGTTTGGTCTGACAACTGTTCAAATAATAATTAAAAGAAAGGCCGAAAGTAGCTCTTATAAAAGGGATGCTTTGAGTTATATTTTCTTCATGTGACATCTTGCCTGTCTCCATTTCCATATGAGTGCACCAACCACTCACCCTGCGATAGATCTTAAAAGTATTGGACGTCTTAGGCTAACTCTGGCTCAATCTGTCCCTGAAATAAACCAATAAATAAATAAAAAATTACTAAAACATTTTGTAACGGTTTGCTGCATGAGAACGAAAGGGGCAAAATAGAAAATTGTCAGCTGATCTTTGATTTTGCCTGCAAATATTTAATTTTATTTAAAACAGCAAAATGACTGGTTTTACAATGTAATCAAGTGCACGCAAAACGCTAATCAAAGTATTTAGAGGGTCAGAGGGCTTGTAATTCAGTGGATTTCCACACTGCTACAGTTGTTGTTTAGTTTTGTTGACGCTATTCCACTCTAACGGTGTCGGTCGGCACTATATTTTTCAAATGGTTAATTGTGTTACATTAAAGGAATACTTCACCCATACGGAACCAGCGTTCTATCATTATAAAATCACTATTATAATATAATGAATGAGGTTTTTCTTCCCTCAGTCTTCCCTCAGTCTTCACTCAGTCTTCCCTTGGCCCAGCTGTCCTGTTAATCCTAACCCTTACTGTGATGTCACAGTAAGGAAAATGTAGGGTTAGACAGTGAGACCATAAAACACTCTTTCTACCTTTTCTCAGGCTAGGATGATCCGATTTAATTTTTTTTGCACATTAATACTAAATAGGATCTCCGAGTTCAATACACCTTCATATTCCAACCGGTGAAGTAGGCCTTTAAGAAGTGTTTGTAAACGTTCACACAACCATAACTAACATTGCTTACAGTAGGCGACATATATTTAATGGTTTTGTGTGGCGTTTTGGGGGGTGAATTAGAGTAGCCATTTAACTGCCAAACTCTTCACAAATGTTCAATCAATGCAAGTTCCCATGAGCGATATTTTGCGAGGACACTGTTGCTGCTTCCTGGGCTTACAGCGATTTAGTGAACCTGCAACAAATTCTATAATAACACTACATTAATTAAATGTTAGTTACTGCTATATGCATTAACTAACCATTTATAACTGCTTAAAGAATGCTAAATGAGCATTACTCTAGCACTTACTGCAGTTAATGCTTAACTAAGCATTAGTTAAAGACCTGCTTCACCGGTGGGAATATGAAGGTGTACTGAACTCTGAGATTCTATGTAGTATAATTGTGCAAACATTTTAGAAATCGGTTCATCCTAGCCTGAGAAAAGGCAGAAAGAGTGTTTTATGGTCTCACTGTCTAACCCTACATTTTACCATTTGTAGCATAGTACATGGTAAAATGTAAGGGTTAGGATTAACAGGACAGCTGGGCAAAGGGACGACTGAGGGAAGAAAAACCTCATTCATTCGTTATATTATAACAGTGATTTTATAATGATAGAACGCCGGTTCCGTATGGGTGAAGTATTCCTTTAACGAAGCATAGTAAATGCTAAACCAAGCATTAACCTACAGTTAATAACTCAGCATTCACAGTGAGTTGGTAAACATGAACTACACATTAATGAACCGTTGATAGCATTATCTAAGCCTTATATAACAGTTAATTAATGTACCTTTTATTGCAACGTCACTCAAAGTCTTTATGTGACACCTGTAACCCATCAGGAATGAGTCCCAGATGGAATGACCTTTTACATTGATCAATCTCATCATCGCCCACATGTTCCGCTAGCGCTTTTGTGAGACGAGGATTACATCTAAAATGTGGCTCCTCAGGTTTTTCTCTCAAAACAAAATCAAACATTCCCATCCTCTGTCTCTCTTGTTAGTACAGTGTGTTCTCTATGCAAATGCAGGCCATTGTCTGTTTCGCCCTGTAAGGAATTTATCTCACATATTGTTATTTCTGTGTTCCATCTTTCAGGTAGTTGTCAAACAACTGAATCCCCGAAGCCAAGTAAGTATCTGTGACTTTACATGTTTACTCTTCAACTTTTGTTTTCTTACGCCAGCTGTATAACTGCTCTTTGCTCAAGACGCTTGTATATGGTATATAACACAAAATGGAAAAGTTATAATATGCATTTCCATTCAAGTAACTGAAACTGAACTGAAATGGAGAAGATTTTTCCCTAAACTTAAAGGTTCAGTCAGCGATTCTGAAAAAATGCTTCTTGTCAAAATCACATTTTGTCAGGGGGCGCTCGTGTTATAGTGGTTAGAGCGTCCCCTTCTTTGCCAAGTGGTGTTAGTAGCATAGACTCCATTGCATGAGTAGCGGCCTATATACAGTCTATGGTGGCAGCACTAAAAAATAAGTTTGAAATATGAATGTTTACATCTCTTATCATCCACCAGAATGTGGCATGGCGGTTGGTAACACCAGGATTGTAGGAGGTCAAGACTCCTCTCCAGGAAGTTGGACCTGGCAGGTGGATTTACACAACGATGGCGGGCACTTCTGTGGAGGGTCCCTGATCAACGACCAATGGGTGCTGACAGCTGCTCACTGCCTAGTAGAGTAAGGGCCACATTTTTGTTGTGTTACATTCTGTAGCAACACTAAGCGTAAATTATTAACGCTTGAATCATTTGTAAAAATGCAACAGTTACTCTGTATCTAAACAAAACTAACAATTTTACTTCTGTGTCTTCAAAAAAGTGCCAAAGCAGAGAACCTAACGGTGTATCTGGGCCGCCACAGCCAGTTCGGTCCGAACCCCAATGAAACTTATCGGGGAGTTGAGAGAGTTGAATGCCATCCTTATTACGATGACGAGACCGTTGACAATGACATATGTCTCCTGGAGCTTTCGTCCCCTGTGGAATTCGATGACTACATACAGCCAGTCTGCCTAGCCTCCGCGGAGAGCGAGTTCTACAACGGGACTAAAAGCTGGGTCACTGGTTGGGGGGCCACTGATAACGGTAAGATTGCAAAATGTACATTTGTACCGTACGTATGACTTAATCACTGTCCTTCAACTAAGTTTAATGTACAGAGATGTGGAAATGATGAATGCAACTGTTTTGTGCAAAAGTGGCACCTCTCTCTTTAAGCTAGTCCATTGTCAAGGTTTTTCTGCATGACATGCTTGAAAGATAATTTAAGGCGAGACATGTTTTTCAAGAACTGGTCAATTTTGAGATGTTTGGCTATTTTGCTTCCATAACATGTCTTCTTTCATACTAGTATAAATAAAATGTCCAAATGTACATTAGGGTATTTGACTGAACCTTGTCTGTTTGTCTGTATATTTCTACTACACAACCATCTTTAACAGCCAACATAGGTTTTTTCCTACAATAGTCCAAAGATCTAAACTTCTAAAGCACAGAACCTTCGTCTCTCCTGATAGTTAGCTTGCACCCTACGTGGTAGCTGCTGCTATTGGTGTATGAATAGGTGAATGTGTACAAAACACAAGCGCTTTGGGTCTATGAAAAAACAGGGAAAGCGCTAGATAATTAGAGTCCATTTACCATTTCTTAAAAACATTCAGAAAATAATTTTATTTTTATCTCCCTTAGATTTTATTTCCGACATCCTTCAGGAGGTGATGGTTCCAATAGTGGGAAACAAAGAGTGCGGATGCACCTATCCTGACCTCACAGAAAACATGATCTGTGCTGGGGCCAGAGGGAGGGATGCATGTCAGGTAACCACCACTTTTTTGTTATGTAATTCCTTGTTGTGTAGCAAGGGAGAAATGTACTAGAAAGCAGAAGAATTTTGACCTGGGAATTAGTACCTGGGTTAGAGGGCAGATTGTATAGCCGGTAGATTGATTGCCAAAGACGCCTGGATTTACAACAGTACTTAAAGGTCACATATTATGCTAAATGCACTTTTTAAATGTGTTCTAACATATCCATGGGTCCATGGTGTGCCTAGAGACTGCCAAAATATTTAACAAAATAACACTCTCCTGTTCTCACTCTCCCCCTTTCTGAAACCCCCACCCCTCCCCCCCAATATACTCCAGTCAGAATTCTCCCAGTTTCTGATAGGTGAGTCAATCTAGGAAAAAAAAGGGCTTAACCCCAAAAAAATTGATACAAAAGGTTTTTCAATGGATTCCAGTAGTATTTGGTGTGCTGAATAACATACTAAAAGTCTACCAAAATCTACCCCCCAGAAAGCCCTCATTTTCAAGATGGCGGCCGAAAAGGCGGCAGGGAGCTTGAAATGGCTATATCTCAAATTGAAAAAATGTTGCAAAGGAATTTTCAACTGATTTTGGTACCTCTGGACATGCTTACAAACATACTAAAAATCTAGGAAAATACACCTTCCGGAAAGGCTTCATTTTCAAGATGGCGTCCAAAATGGTGGCCGGCCAAGCTTAAAATGGCTATATATCTCAATAGAAAAATATTATTCAAATGATTTTTCACTTGATTCTGGTACCTGCAAATATGCTTATGAACATACTTACAATCTAGGAAAATATACCTCCCAGAAAGGCTTCATTTTCATAATGGCGTCCAAAATGGCGGCCGGGAGCGTAGAATGACTATATCTCAAATGGAAAATGTTACAAAAGAATGTTTCAACTGATTCTGGTACCTCTATACATTAAGAAAGTGCGACAAATCTAGGTAAATATAACTGCTAGAAAGGCATCATTTTCAAAATGACTGCCTGTAAGCTTACATTGGTTAAATGGTTCAAATTGGTTACTATTCAAACTAGAAAGGTGGTGTTGGTGTTGAATAACATAAATGCCACACTTATTGTGGTCTTTATTCATCATCATCTTCGGGCTCCTCTGGAAGAAACTGGTTATGTGGATTTTCACATTCCTTAAGTTGACATGATCCACAGACAGTAGTACAAGGTAGTCCATATTTTCTGCAAGAGCAGCGGAGTGTCTTGCAGGCAGTGGTACAGTTACAATGAATGACCTTCAAGAGACTGTCTGGAGCAACATTCGTTGTTGACATGAGTGGGACAAATCTATTGTCCTGCAGGCTCCACCCCCAGTTCAGGGCATCCATACCATCTTCTGTTCCCATCCAGACCATGACCTGGTAGTACGCTCTACGACAGTGAAATTTGGTCGCAGATTCAGTTGGTGGCAGACGTTCAGGCGTTACAGTTGATGAAGCTGAGACAACCTTCTTGCTGAAAATGTTATATTGCACTGCTGCAAGGGAATCTGTGACTTTCCACCAAAGAGGACAGGCATTACTTGGCACCCAAGGTCATCAATCACCTCTGTGGTCTGGTCTGGGACAATGAATGCATTGGCACAAGATTGAAGGACAGGATCCCCTTTTACAAGCTTCTGGAAAGCAGTCTTTTTGCCAACCCCGAAGATCCGAGAAGTTGTCACAGCCAGTGAGAGCATGGATGAACATCAACTGAGAACACACATCATGTCCAAGTACTTCTTTTAAATGGTTTACGGCATACACTTTAAAACTGCCATCAGCTTTTGACTTGTCTGATCTGAAATATACGCCCTTACTATCTCTCTCTGCATAGTGAAGTAGTAAGACAAGGAGATCTGTATCTTCTCCAATCAGCGTAGTGGTGTGAAGAAGAGATGATTCCACTGCGGCCCTTACGATGTCTACATCAGCATCTCCAATTGAATTGACCACAGTGCAACCCCTTTCTTTCAGTTCATCGCTTATCATTTGAATCAGCCTCTGTTTATTCAGATCTCTTGATAGGAACTCCTTTACCTGAGAACTCTGTCTCAGCAGTGAAGTTGACAATGGGATGAATATTGTTTCCTCTTCTTTGATGTGTGTTGTCTTTAATGGATGGCCCATCCCCATAGCCATCAAACACAATGGTTGTAACTGAGCCATAATGTTGGATGGTGAAGTCTGCATATGACTGCGCAATTTTACTATAGCTTTGTCCGTGCTTCCATGGTATTTGGTGAAGGAGTGAACCTCCATCAAGAACATAATGATCTGTTTCTGGTACAGAATCTAGGATTGCATCACTTGCATGATCACAGATTGCGTGCGCAAGTTGTGGTTTATCAGCCTTGCAGAAGATGTGTCCAGCTTCAAAGAGGGCAGGAGGGAAAGGACTGAGTTCGTAACGCATAACCTCCTCCAATGATAGCTCTCCAGTTTGGGAGACAATCAGGAAACGTTGAAAAAGAAGTGCAGAATCAATTGTTCGATCAGGAGCAACCTTGATAGACGATTTTTGTCCAAGGGTTATGGCTTCATCCTTTCTACTAAATGAGAATGTGAATGCAGGCTGTCCAATCATTTTGTGCATGATATTGCGTCCAACAGAGTCATAATCATGCACGTTCACTCCGTCCTCAGCAACAACACCTGTAACAACATTCCTTAAAGAAGAGTCTGGAGAGAAAGGTGACCATATAGCAAGTTTTGAAGTGATCTTCTCCAGGTCAGCAGCATCCCTTTTCATCCTTGCCTCTGTTGAGTCCTTGTGCTGTTCTGATGTTGTGTATGTCTGGTTTGTGAACTCCTGCCTGCATTGCGGTGTTGTACTCTGATGTTATGCACTTTGACATGGTCCAAAGGGCTCTCTGATTGTCAGTCATTCCACTTTCATGCGTCATACCACCGGTAGTCTTCAATGACCTCACCAATGTCGTCTCGATGACAAGATCTGAGCTGAAGCCTTCCACATCAACAACGTTAACGGGCAGGATATCCCCGGTTCATTTTAGCCGTAAAGCCACAGGGCTTTTCTGTGCGGCGGCTCACACTGGCGAGGTGTCACTGTGAATGACACCGTTACCCACCGTCATGGAGTTTCAACTGGCAACTCGCTATTTCGCTTACGCAAGGCTTTTGTGTTTCGATTTAACATCAGTCTTGGGCGAGTACTTTAACTTTATGCTGAATAAACCATTGCATTGCAATCGCTGAAAGCGAAAGTGTTTGGGCGGGGGCACAGAAGGGTGCGCTGCATTTACCACACAAGACACGGCGTGCGACACAATAATCAATTTATTACGATTATCTTGTTTTCATGATCGAGGGACGCCAAAATCGTAATCGAAATTGAATTTCAATTAATCGCCCAGCCCTCCCCTATTCCATCAGGCAGTCATTTTGAAAATGACGCCTTTCTAGCAGTTATATTTACCTAGATTTGTCGCACTTTCTTAATGTATAGAGGTACCAGAATCAGTTGAAACATTCTTTTGTAACATTTTCCATTTGAGATATAGTCATTCTACGCTCCCGGCCGCCATTTTGGACGCCATTATGAAAATGAAGCCTTTCTGGGAGGTATATTTTCCTAGATTGTTAGTATGTTCATAAGCATATTTGCAGGTACCAGAATCAAGTGAAAAATCATTTGAATAATATTTTTCTATTGAGATATATAGCCATTTTAAGCTTGGCCAGCCACCATTTTGGACGCCATCTTGAAAATGAAGCCTTTCCGGAAGGTGTATTTTCCTAGATTTTTAGTATGTTTGTAAGCATGTCCAGAGGTACCAAAATCAGTTGAAAATTCCTTTGCAACATTTTTTCAATTTGAGATATAGCCATTTCAAGCTCCCCGCCGCCATTTTGGCCGCCATCTTGGAAATGAGGGCTTTCTGGGGGGTAGATTTTGGTAGACTTTTAGTATGTTATTCAGCACACCAAATACTACTGGAATCCATTGAAAAACCTTTTGTATCAATTTTTTTGGGGTTAAGTCCTTTTTTTCCCTAGATTGACTCACCTATGACCTCACAAACTGGAAAGCCAGAAGCTTCCACTGTGCAGCCCACACCCCTATTTCTTATTGGTCCACGGCCCTGACAGACAGAGGGCGAGGCGTATCTGGCTTTGCTTCCGGACAGGGGGCGGGGGAAGCTCAAAGATTGTATATTTACGAGGGGAGCTGCAGCTCCTTTTTAAAAAATAGGCCATTGTGAGATTAGCTGAACATCAGCATAGTACAATAAATTATCTGAAAGTTTTTTTCAGCAAACAATTAAAGAAAAACGTATTAGGGACCACTAAGACCATATAATATGGTGTATAATAGAACCGAAAAGAGTATAATATGGGAGCTTTAAAATCCAAATTCACATTCCAGAAATGTGCTATATTTACCAATGAGCCAAACGTTTACTAGATCGTTTTCCTGAAACCATCTTACATTTTGGGATCCAATTATAAATGTAGTTTTGGTGCTAAAAATATTTATGCCAGGACTTTTAAAAAGGAAGTTACCAATCAGTGATACCTTATGCTTAAACAGCATATCCTATCCTATATACCAACGACTATCACTTGTTTGTTCACAGGGAGACTCAGGGGGCCCACTGGTGTCCAGATATTACGGTGTTTGGATCCAAAGTGGAGTTGTGAGTTTTGGATTCGGCTGTGGCGAGAATCCCGGAGTTTATGCCCGTGTGTCCCAGTACGAGGAATGGATTTCCAACATCACCGGCAACAGCAACCTTCCAGGATTCGTCACCTTCGATTCCGTAGGAGTTGACCCCGACTTTACTTGTCCCATCCCATCACCTGAGCCCACTGACCCTGCCTACACTTACCCCCCTACCAAAACCACGCCCCCTACCGAATACCCACCCACTACCGAATTCCCCCCTCAAACTACCGAGGGCGGTAAAGGTGGCGGCAGCATCTTCGGCAGTGGCGAGAACCTGATCCGCTTCTCCCACTTCACTCATTTCTTCTCACTCGGTGGTTTTCTGGTTCTCTCGTTCTATGCGCTGGTGTGAAAAGAAAGTGTCAATCTATCTATATTAGCCTTTAAAGAGGAAATATCACACACATTTTCGGGTACAAATGTTTTAGTTTTTTTGGCATCTATTAGAAGTGGTTTTCATAGTTAATTAGCACCTGCACCCCCCCTCTCCCTCCTTCTTGAAAAGCCTTATCTGCTGTGATTGGCCAGATCCATGCCGAAGTTTCCACTGATTGTCTTACGGTTAGCTGTGGATGCTAAGGTGGGGCTACCTATGGGCACATTATGCTATCGAATTGTATTTCTGAATTTTTCTCTTCATGTGGTAAATGTACTAAATCAAAACACTGGGATTGTCCACAAGAAATAAAACTTTATGAAGTATAAGATAAAACATGGATTGGAATTATTTTACCCTTTTTTTCTTTAACTGTGCCTGCATGTTGAGGAAGAAATGGGCAAAGGTTGCTTATAGTGGATACTATTTTACTAAGTAATACCACAAACCCCACCTTCACGGATGTCAGCCACCCCAGAGGTTGGTTTTCTTCCCATTTATCCAACCGGAAGTGCTATATCTCCATTAAGAATTGCTTGTTGTCAGTTTCCATTATTAGGTAGGTATGGATTACCTCAAGGGTCAATACTAAGACCTATTCTGTTCTCAATGTATATGCTTCCACTGGGTGAGGTCATCAGGAAACATGGAATCTATTTTCATTTTTATGCTGATGATTCCCAGTTGTACCTACCCATCAAGCCCAATCACCCAAATATGCTTAGCTCAATTCATGAATGCCTAAATGACACCAAATGTCATCAAAAGCTGGATGTCACTACATTTTAAGTAATACAAAATACTGCCATCTACTGGTGACCTGTTACAACATATTATATCTGTTGCAGGAAGCCTTTGAGTCTTGTTTGATAGCAATTTTTGTTTTGAGCAACATATCACCAAAATCGTACAATTGTGTTTTTACCAACACCAAAATATTTATGAGATTGGATCTATTTTAAATGTCAGAGATGGGGAAACAGTTTTACATGCTTTTATATCCTCACAGCTTGATTATTGTAAGAGCCTTTTTACCTGCTTCAACCGGGAAACATTGAAACGGCTACAGATCGTCCAAAACTCACCTCCCAGGCTTTGAACAAGTTAAAAAGACGCATTAATATCACACCTGTTTAAGTGTCTTCACATTGCTTTACACACAGCTTCCTGCTTGTTTTAGGAATGATTTGATAGATTTTATTGATTACTTTGAAGGCTCTACCATAAGGGCCCCTAAGCTCTGGAACTCTGCCTGAGGGAATTCGGTTTGCTGAGTCACTGTCCATGTTTAAGTCTCTCCTCAAAACCCACTTTTATAGAAGAGCTTTGATAATGTGACAGCCATGATAATGGATATGTTTGAATTTCTAATACATTGAACCAATGTTCTTTTTGCATTGAATTAGCTATTGGCATCTTTGCTTTATTTAGAAAGTAAAGAAAGTAAAACTTCCATTGTAGAATTGACTTAAGTGGGGAATGCCGTTTCACCTCTCACACAATAGTACAGTTAATGCATTCTTCTTTTGTTCATAGACTAAGTGTGTAGCTGCTTGACGTGCCGGCCGCAGACAGACAGGAATCTAGAAAAACATGTTTGACTTGATGCTTCCTAAGCCTGACATTATGTTATGTGGAAGAATCAGTTTCAAGGAAGGAGCCAATAATGACCCTTCACTGGAAGTTTGACAACACTGTGGGTGGAGCAGAATACAAACAATAAGGTGTTAAAAGGTTGAGGACTGAGTGAATGAGACATAGGCGAAATGGCTCTCCACCAGGTACTGTGTGGTGTCACCGCGATGATCCTTCTCTCAACCAGAGGTAAGAAAGAGAGATTTTACAAATGTTGAGTATTGGCTGAAATCAAGGGTGGACGGACGGAGGCTGTCATGTTGCTGCTTCACTCAAAGCAAGACAATGCAGGGTGACATTTCTCAAATAGATCTCATCATTGATATCCCTAAATGGAGTATCAACTCACTATTTCTCACTATGTCATTACTATAGTTAGATGTAAACTGTAAAGTTGTTCCAAAACGTGGCAAAAATCTGCAAGTTCATTCAGATGTAGGCTGCCATTGTAAAGACAAAAAATATCTATACATCTGTACCATTTTATAATATTTGGCAAATGTGAGTTTTTCAGCTGAATTAAAGACAATTATTTTCAAAAAGTCCCACGAATAAAACTTTCAAAGCTAAAGTAATGTATTTCATGACAAATTTGGCTGGCAGTGTATGGAAATATGGTTTAAAGAAAAAGTCAACACATTTTGACAGTGGTTACTAAAGGCGAGTCTGTGTCTGTGCCACAATGGGACGGCCTGGAGGATTAATAAGAAATGTATGTATTTTGGGCAAATTGATATAACAGGCCGCATTGGGCGCTTGCAACAAAGACAATTAAATTTGGTTTTGGAGATCAATCTCTCTTTTTATCATCAGCAAGACATGAGTGTATTTCTTCTTGGAAAGAAATGGTTGGGTCATAATTTAATTACCTTTAAAACCGATTGTTGTTCTTTATTACAATATCTCTGGTTTTCATTATTTCATCAAAGGCCTTTTTTTAATTTTTCGTTACAGTAAGTTATGGTTATTTTAACATTTGCATTATATCCCGCTCAACAAGTCTACAAAAAGAGTTTATAAATTCATTGTTGCTGTTCAGACAAAAGGTGCTTTTTGCTCTAAAAACTGGAACATTGGTGTCAGTTACATGGTTCGTCTGAGAAGAAGAGAAATAAGGTCTGAATTACATTTGTCTGGAACACTTCAATAGAGCCACATTCAAGACAAAAAAGTTGAGTCTGTTGTTAGGCACAAAAGATATTCCTTTGGATAGAAGGGATGTTTAATCATTGAATAGTTATATAGAGGAAAGATGTATTACAGTGTGTGGGTGTGTCAGACAGATCAAATTGAGCACCCTTTGTCCGAACACAAGTTAACATTTAGGTCTGACACTGGCTCATAATGAAGGATACGTGGGATACCTGAAGAGACTAAGATTACATCTAAAATGTGGCTCCTCAGGTTTTTCTAAAAACTCAATCAAACATTCCCATCCTCTGTCTCTCTTGTTAGTACAGGGTGTTCTCTAAACTAATGTATGTCATTGTCTGTTTCACCCTGTAAGTGATTTACCTCACATATTTCCTTCTCTGTTCCATCTTTCAGGTAGTTGTCAAACAACTCAATCCCCGCCTCCGAGTAAGTATCCGACTTAACAAGTTTACTCTTTGTGATGGAGAATATGACGTCACACTTTTCAACTTTTGTTTCCTCCTTCAGCTTTATAGTAATTGGATGATGGTATCGTTAGTTAAGATCTGATGCATTCCAACAACCGGGAAGTGCTCCAGCTCCATAGTTTTGTGTTCTCTACCAGAAACAAACAATAGAAGTATTATTGTTATTATTCTAAGTATATGTTATCTTTGACATTGGTTGAAAATATTTTGTTTAATTCAAGTCCATAATCAGCGTCAAAATCAATAAATTCAAATTCAGCTGGTTTCATGATCCTATGAGACACCAAGGACTGCAAATAATGTCAGTAACATAATATCTTGCATTGTCGAACTACGTAGTTCGTAGTTAGTAAGTTAAGCAACAGTTTTACTGAAAAACATTGTTGTTGAGGTTGAATAGGTTTGTCCACAACAGAAAAACAAATTTTTTTTATTTGTTCAGATGCTTAATGATGTCCATTCAAACAATGACTGTCCTCTCCAAGTAGCAAATGTTAAAGCAGTATGACGGGGATATGCTTTTTACCGTTTGCATAATTATCCAAGTAAAGTTAACTCTCTCATCATCTATCAGAATGTGGCATGGCTGTTGGTAACACCAGGATTGTAGGAGGTCAAGATTCGTCTCCAGGAAGTTGGACCTGGCAGGTGGATTTACACAACGATGACGGGCACATCTGTGGAGGGTCCCTGATCAGCGACCAATGGGTGCTGACGGCTTCTCACTGCATAATAGAGTAAGGGCCACGGTTGTATTATTGTAAATTTGTGTTTGGTTTGTTGGCTTGCAACAGGTCTTAAAACATAGAAGGGATTATAGCGTGACGCCACATGAGTCGAGATAGATGAACACCTCCAAACTTTACTTTATATTTGCTTTTTTTGTGAAATAACGTGTATTGTGCAACATCTAGTGGTGAAAGTTCTCCATTGCGATGCTCAGTGTCTACCCTTTCCTTCAAATGATTGTATAATCGCTTGACAATAAAAGTTGTGGTTTATTTTATTACATTAGAATGAGCCTTTTATATGTAGGAGTGGGGCGTACCGCCATGTTTCTGCAGTAACACAGAACAAACTAACTTAATGGCTTTACGCTTTTATATATAGTGGCCGTGCTAGGGGAATGCACCTGTTGGAATATGAAGAAGAATCACTAGAATAAATAACTAACTATATCTTCACCTCTTGACATAATATTGTGGAAAGACTTGAGGCAGTTGTGGATGATGCCATCTTTAGTAACTAGTTTCTTTATAAGCCACCGTAGCTTCTGCAAATTCTCCAAATGGGTTGTGTAGGTACGGAACATTGCAATCTAGGATTTTCACCACTCGATGACACCAAATACTTGCATATTACGAAGCCAGATAATGTAAACACTTAGCCTAAATTATTAATGCTCTACTTATTTGTGAAATGCAACTGGTACTATGTAAAAAATTTAATAAAATGAAATAAAAAACATAATAATTGTACTTGTTTGTCTTCTAAAAGTGATGCTGATAAAATACAGGTTTTCCTGGGACGCCACAGCCAGTCCGGTCCAAACGCCAATGAAATTTCCCGGGGAGTTGTTAAAGTTGAATGCCATCCTGACTACGACTTCCTGAACAATGAGAACGACATATGTCTCCTGGAGCTTTCGTCCCGTGTGGAATTCGATGACTACATACAGCCAGTCTGCCTAGCCTCCGCGGAGAGCGAGTTCTACACCGGGACTAAAAGCTGGGTCACTGGTTGGGGGACCACTGACAACGGTAAGATTGCAAACGGTACAGTCACGTAAACATCGCAGTTTGTATTAAATCCCTGTCCGCACTACAAAGTAATAAGTATCTAGATTATACATGCAAATGTTCTCACTTTGAGCTGTTAGACCATTGTTAATGTGATTCTGACATGCCTGAAACATACTCAGCTCTCTTCACGTGCTCACTCTGGAATTAGACCCCCAAATACTTGATCTCCTTCACTTGGGGTAAGGTCTCATTCCCGAAATGGAGTAGGCAATCCATCTGCTTCCTGCTGAGAACCCTGGCTTCCGATTTAGAGGTGTCCCACCAAACTGCAGCCCCTCCCCACTCCCCACCACACCTAACGATCGATATCCTGGCCATGAATATTACACACAGGATTGGTGGAAAGGTTCAGCCATGGCAGCGACTAACCCCCAGTGCAGAACAAGTCTGACTTACTTCCAAGAACCCGGACACAGTTTTCGCTCTTAGCGTACAGAGATTGGATGAGAAGGAACCCCCTTACCCCGTACTCCCTCAACAACCCCCACACTATCTCCTACTACTATTTGAAGATTTCAAAAATGTATGGTTTACCTAATCCCCAAATGAATCCAGCAAAATTACACAAGGAACCGCACTATTATCTCAACATTAGTTTTTTTTCCACAATACTCCAAAAATTCCATCAACTTACATTGACTTCACTTTCAATTATCATTCTTAGCACTATTCTGAAGGTTATCACAGAAGGATTTGTTCATATTATGTTAATTGACACATTTATGATACTTTTTGTCCTTAAAAACATGCCTAAGATCTAAATTTTTTTATCTCCACCTAGGTACTTCTTCCGACATCCTTCAGGAGGTGAATGTACCGATAGTGGGAAACAACGAGTGCGGATGCTCCCATTTTGGACTCACAGAAAACATCCTCTGTGCCGGGGCCAGAGGGAAGGATGCATGCAAGGTGAGCACCACTTTTGACACTGGGTGTTTGTTATTTAATGACTTGTTGTGTTCAAAGGTAGAAATGGAATCTACAAGAGCAAGACAAGCTGCAGAATGGTGTCCTGGGAATATGTACAGGGCAGATTTTTTATACAGTACATTTGTTAGTAAAGATCTTAATAAAAATCTAAATTCACATTTCGGAACTGTGTAAATACATCAATAACCTGCAGATGATGCACACGTTCACTAAAGTTTTTAACTTAAACCTTTGACAAAGTTGGGATATGATTTTAATTTAGTTTTTGCTTTTGTCTTTTGACATGAATATAAAAAATAAATAGTTTTACTCAGACTTTTCCATGATTAATTGATAGTTTTTTTTAATCCAGTTATATCAGTAGTAATGTACCTGCAAATCCTTTTTTGCAATAACTGTTAACAATAATTACAATTTCTGGCTGTGACGTACCTAAAGAAAGTAGTACCAAAGAATGTGTGCACAGCCCCGTAGCCTCTTGGATTTGTCAGCTTGCTAGCTAACAGAGTACAGTGTGTAAACCATTTTATAATTATGTGCACAGGGAGACTCAGGGGGCCCACTGGTGTCCAAATATTCCGGTGTTTGGATCCAAAGTGGAGTTGTGAGTTTTGGTGATGGCTGCGGCGGGACTCCCGGAGGTTACGCTCGTGTGTCCCAGTACGAGGAATGGATTTCCAACATAATCGGCAACAGCAGCCTTCCAGGATTCGTCACCTTCAATTCCCCAGGAGTTGACCCCGACTTAAACTTTACCTGTCCCACCCCACCACCTGAGCCCACTGACCCTGCCTACACTTACCCCCCTACCAAATACCCCCCTCACAAAACCACACAACCTACCAAATACCCACCCCATACCAAATACCCACCCCATACCAAATTCCCCCCTCAAACTACCGAGGGCGGTAAAGGTGGCGGCAGCATTTTCGACAGTGGCGAGAACCTGATCCGCTTCTCCCACTTCACTCACTTCTTCTCACTCGGTGGTTTTCTGGTTCTCTCGTTCTATGCGCTGGTGTGAAAAGAAAGTGTCAATATGTCTACATAAGACTTTAAAGGAGACTTATTGCACTAATTTTCGGGTTTAAATGAGTGTTTTTGGCATCTGTTAGAAATAGTTGAATTGTTAAAAGAAACATTATTTTTCTCCCAATGCACTTATTACCAAATCTGAAAGTCTCCGTTATGGCACCTGCCCCCCCCCCCCCCCCCCCCCCCCGTTCCCCCTCTTGAAAAGCATAGTCTGCACTGATTGGCCAGATCCATGTGTAAGTGTCCACTGGTTGCCTTAGCAAAGTTAGCTGTGGAGTCTCAGGTAGGGCTACCTAAGGGAAGCACATAATGCTTGCGTATTGTTGTCAACACCAAATACCCAAATATGTGTTCACACAACACTGTAAAAATCCAATTTTCATAGTTGGCCTATGTCCCCTTTAATTTGCCTTTTCCTAAATGTGTTCTTCACTGTGATTTCTTCTTTTCATGTGGTGAATATATAAAAATATAAACACTGGGATCTGACACAACAAAATAAAATCTATTTCATGAATTACAAGATTAAACACGGGCGGTATTATTTTACCAAGTATGAGTCTGGTGTAGAAAGGTCGTTTTCCATAATAAAAACATACAAACATAATTTCTATTACATTATTGGTTTATTTTGTACAGAAATAAAATATCGGGACATCCTTTGATGTAGGCTGTAGCATGTATGTTGGCAACAACTGTGAATGCTAATGTGTGTCTGCTGGATGTGTAAGATTGTTCTAGCTACATAATGATTGAAAGTCATGTTCACTCTGCAATTTAACCCGTGTTTTAATATAAGAAAGAATGATTTTCCTGCTTTTAATTAGAATTTTAGAATAAGGAACACACTTGGACACATGAAAACTCACAGTCTGCCAAAACGTCTGGATAAAATCCAAAATGTATTTCCTACAAGGAAAGACATTCTATCATTCATTTGCCGTCTAAACCTGAAACACTGGAAGATCTGGTTTCCTCTCATGCTTTGTCATATCCGATCCACACTGGCCTACTGCCCTTGAAATGAGTTGCTAGTCTACAAAGCTTGACAGTTAGCTAACAGTCTAAAGGTCCTCCAAAAAAACCCAAGGTGTAACTTTTCTTGGATGTTTAACAAAGAAACTTTAATCTTTCTTTTTACTAGAACATAAATTAGAATATTTCATTACAGATACCAAAAGTATCCTGTAAGAACACAACTATAGAAACAGTAAATGCTCATCATAGTGCTACCACCAATTAAACACTATGGCTTAAACAACTACTGATAACCAGAACGGGGCACTGTTTTTTTAATTGTTTTTCAGAGGTAATCCAAACAGGGCAGAAAACCACACATATAGGCCCATTCCTGTTAAATTGGCCCATATGATCAGTCAGGTGAGAAATTACTGATTCCAAGTGGGTTTGAGCACTCATTGGGTGAATGCTAATAGGTCATTCTCATTCTGATTATGTGTGTATGTGTATCTGTAGATGCCCTTAAAATGCCCTTTAAGGTTCACAAACTTCCTCTGAAATGAAACCTAATTGGGCCAAATGGGACTTATTTTTCATTGCCTTCCATTTTTTTTTTAAGTTCACCTTTCAAATGTTCACACATGAATGCGACGACTGTCCCCAAATGGCCACTGTAGATCATTTGTGACAAACCCGGGCACTGCAATATGTTCTGGGTGGCTGATCGGAAAAAAACTAACTAGCAAGGAGCCCGAAGCAACCGCAATCGTCTCATTGTTATTCAGTGGCTGTGATTGCGTATTATCATTTTAATCCCAGAGGTGTAAATTATGCATTTGTGGACGTTTCTCGAACTGTAGCACACGCAGAATAACACAAAGATGACCAAAAGCCAATTTGAACTCCCTATGTAGTAATCACTTTGTTTCTTTGAGTGACTGCCTTTTGCCTCTTTGAAAGCCAGCACTATTAGAATGTTTTTTTCATTGAACTGAAACGTGAAAATGTTTTACCATTTGCTTCATTCTCCTTAAAATCCTCTTAAAGCTATAGTGCGAAACTTTTCCATGTAAATTAATGTTTATCCTTTGATCAGCTCAACAAAACTCTCTGTATTTCTCAGTATGGCAGCGTTTACAAACTGGTGTCGGCCCCTAACACTGGCGCAGGAGCTCAGAAAAATCCTGAGAATCGAAGAAATCAAATGTTTAAATTGTTGATTCTGCTGCTAACAAAAAACCTGGACGTAGCGGAGAAGGTAGAAAAATCTATGTGCGGTGACTGAAATGTACCTCATTTAGATGCACAGACAGTGTTGTTGTAATAACTCAGACTTCATCATGGGGACAACAGATGTTATGCACTATAGCTTTAAGAGTGGCAGTGTCATCTTTTTTTAGTGCTGCATAAGTATATTGTTCCTTTTATATCCTTCTAGAAAGGATATAAAATCATGGCAAAATGTCACGAAGAATAACCTTAACTGGAAGGAGATCACAATAGGAAAGGAATTTAGTTTGGAAGCCAAGTATGAAGAATGTGGAATAGCAGCATTTCAGAGGTTTGCTGCACCTTACATACAAAGGTTTTCTCACCAAAAAATAATTAGGCAGATTAGTTCACACAAAGGCTAAACCACAGTCAAATAATGGACATCAGTGAATATTAAAGTTATAGTGGGGAACTTTGGTTGCCCCCATGAGGAATTCTGAGTAATAACAACAATGTTGTCGGTGCATCTACATGAGGTAAGCCATCGGTGATCACGCATGGATTTGTATACCCTCTGCTGTACATCCAGGTTATTTCTAAGCAATAGAATCAACAACTGAAACATTTCTTGGGATTTTTTGGGGAATTTCCTGAGCTCCTGCACCAGTGTCGGGCAGAGGGGGCGACACCAGTTTGTAAACGCTGCCATGCTGAGAAATACAGAGAGAGTGTTGTGGAGCTGATAGGCGCTTAATCAAATGTGTGTCATCCATCATTTGACAATGGCTTGAATGTAACCGACATTCATTTAAATAAAAAAGTTCCGCACTATAGCTTTAACACAAAAACAATCAATAGACAGAAACAGGACAGACACACAGACAAATGCCCCTCACTTTTAAAACAGAGCATTGCAGACAGCAGCACGCAGCAGAGTTTATTTCCGTGGTGACTCACTGTTTACGTGTAATGAGTCATGAAGTGGATGCCATCGTCAGTAAGCTTCTGTTACACAACAATCTAATGTGATAAGTGTTGTTAGCAAACTTAGTGGATTGATAGTTAGCCTGCAATCGGTGTATGAGAGAGTATGTGTGAGTGAGTGAGTGAGTGAGTGAGTGAGTGAGTGAGTGAGTGAGTGAGTGAGTGAGCGAGTGAGCGAGCGAGTGAGTGAGTGAGAAAGAATGGGAACAGGTCTCCCTTGAAAAAGAGTCTCCGGTCTCAATGGGACTTACCTGTTATAAATAAAGGTTAAAAGTATAGTTGGATATTATGTTTGGTTTTCTAATGTAAATGTTACTGGACGACTGCAATATGTTGTTTAGGATCATTAAAACCAAGCTAATTAGTAGATAAATGTGCTTAGAGGTGATATAAAAAGGCTCATTCTAAAGTAATATTTAGTAAAAGATGTCTGTAAATTATACATTTATTTCCAAGCGATTATAAATAACATTCTATGAATATTATATTCCATTTATACCAAGGCTGTTCTAAAAAAAAAACAAAAAAAAACGCAATTCCCTTTTCACACTGCGCCTTTAAGTAAACAAAAAAAAGGTCTTCCTCGAGGGTTTAGAGATCTTGATTTAAAGCTGTAGTGAGTAAATGTTAGTGACAGTAGCAGCAGTAACTCGCACTCACATCATCATCAGCAGTGAAGTCATGCCACCCTGGTTCACTTCCTATTCCCTCAAACGTTCCCTCCCAAAAACGTCTAGACAGCTCTGTTATTAACTGTCCGTGTGTGTGTGTGTGTGTGTGTGTGTGTGTGTGTGTGTGTGTGTGTGTGTGTGTGTGTGTGTGTGTGTGTGTGTGTGTGTGTTGTGTGTGTGCGCGTGTGTTTAGGAGACAAGTAAATAGCTGTAATTTTTCTCTTTGCAGCATCAGCTATTTCAGCAAAAGTATTTTTGTTGCTTCAGTGGCCTAAAGTGTTTAGCATACACACACAAACACACACACACACACACACACACACACACACACACACACACACACACACACAGTTAACTCCGTAATGTTATTTGGTTATAAATCATGTTGATGTATATAGTCCTCACAGTGCAGAGCAATGCGGGTGATCGCGGTAAAAGTTCTCAGGTATTCAAGACAACTCTTAGGAATCTCTAAGCGCTCATATGTATTCAGAATTGGACTCTCCCTCTCTCTCCCCCCTACACACACACACACACACACACACACACACACACACACACACACACACACACACACACACACACACACACACACACAGCTTTTTATATCTAGGAGCGGGATGCAAAGCACATCTTCCCTTCATCACTTGATATTGTGGAAAAACTTGAGGCAGTGGTGGATGATGCCATCTTTATTAACCAGCTTCCTGTCCTTGAAGGCTACTGTAGCCTCTGTAAATTGCAGTAGATAGCATTGCAATCTAGAATTTCATTACATATGAATAAGTTATCTCAACAAAAGTACATTTGTTGGCTCAAATGTGCATACACTTTTCCTTTAAAGGTGCACTGTGTAACTTTGGATGTAACATTTTCTAACATATATTCTCATAATTGGATCCCTTGAACACTGTTTGAAGTCAGAAAAGCTTCCTGGAAAGTTACTGTTTCACTGTTGTTGTTTACAGCAGCAGGGCCCACAGTTTAAATTCCTTCATTGTTTTGAATAATGATGATTGAATTATTCAATACTAAGAATTACATGTAGAGTACATATGTTTTGTTTTGTTTAACTAACTTGTCCATTGCTACAGTGTGTTTTAACATATGTTCTAACTCCTGCTGCATAATCTAAGAAGCTCTCAGCACTGCACCTTCCAGCCTTTGATGTGTAGCCTAATTTACGGGTTCATTACAGTTTTTTACGATCGCACAAACACTAAAATCAAAAGTATTACACAATTATCAAAACCTTAAACTCAAGAAGCAAACCATTGGCTATATGTGCACCACTATAAGCACAAAGTCAGCCTCACACTTTTTGCAAAACAATACACACAGTGATTTGCAAAACACTAAACACACTTAAACACATTAGACACAGAAGTTTATCATGATGTCACATCATTGCAATTCCAAAGCACTGACTGTCAAACTACCAAACACATGAGCCAGTCAGTAAACACAGCCATTAGGTGCGCAAACACATGATTGCTTTATTCTAAACACTTCAATCAGGAGAACAGTGAGAGTGAGGGTGAGAGGGGGAATCCACAGAGGTCCACAGATCCGTCATGCCAATATTAGCCCTTACAACACACCTCACATACTCACATTTTTAGACTGATTGCACAACATAGTCACAGCAGGTAACCAAATGCACCAGATGCAATACATTGTCATCTGGGACAATGTGTCATTCCATCGTGCTGCTCTGGTCCAAAACTGATTTCAACACCATCCACAGTCCACAGTTCACAGTTCTATACCTTCCACCATACTCTCTGAAGGATGTGGATGCAATTCTCTGGACAGATCCAGCTAGGCGAAGAGATACTACAATGTCTAGTATGTTCTATACTGTATTTTCTGTTTCCTTTATCAGATTTTTTTATTTATGTATTACAGTATCTGTAATTTGTAAGCTGTACTAGATACAGTATTGTATGTGTGTTGTTGTTTCCTGGGATAACAGTGTTACTGTATGCAGACTACTGCACAAATGTTTGGTTGTGATTTTCCATGTTGACTGATTTGGGTGTATGAGAAATAAATAATATTTTCCTCAGTCTGCAGCATTGGTCTTGTCAAGTGTTTGGTGAACTTCTTGTATATTTGCACTTTCTCTGTGTACTTTATATACATTACTCAAATCACTGAGAAGTAGAATTACTAAAAGTGTTTAAGGTTAGCAACAGCAGTGTGTAACTGGTCCAGACAGAATTAAGTTATATGCAAAGTGTGTGTTTCATATGGCGAAAAAATATGTTTTTTATAAAATAGTGTATAGTTTTGAAAAGAGTATTTCATTTTGCAAAGGGTCTGAGGTGTTTTGGTAATTGGGTGTTTAGTGGGCTAATTGTGTGTAGTGTTTTGAGAAATCGGGCCCTGTTTTCAAAATCGTGCTTAAGCAATCGAAAAAAACTGTAATCAGCTGTGGATATTTGTATGCACGATGCATGCTGGCTGGTGCTGGCCCTTCACTTCTTTCCAAACAGACTGTGCTTTGATGTCTATGTGATGGATAGATTGAAAGGATGTAACCTATCTTCGTCGACTCACGAGAAAAACTGACTGAGAGGGGAGTGCATTGCAAAAACATTGATTTTGAGACTGCAATTTTAGTTAATAACAAATAAAAATCGTCTTTCAATATTTTACTAAACTCATTTTGACAGTCCTAATGTAGAGGCCATTTTAGGTAAAAGAATGGCTTGTAAAAATGGCGTTAAATACAAAATAGAGTTGATAAGCAAATAAATCATAGCCTAGACAAATGGGAAACTGTCACACTATTGTTTGTTTATTTTTATTTTATGCATAATTTTAAAGTTACAGACAAGTGCCTAAATTAAGTCCATTACATTACAGGAAATGGGAATTATTACTAATTATGTTTTTATTACAAAAAAATCTCTCTGAAAGCCAATCATTTTAAACAAGACTCACACTTGAATCATGATGTGTTCAAGATGATAGGTTATTGAAGATTGTAACACTTTACATCAACACATAACTCGTTGTTTTTAATGAAAGAAATAAAAAGGGTAAAGGAATCCCAATCCACATTCTATCTCACACTTCTTTACGTTTTGTTTCTTGTGGACAATCCCAGTGTTGTTGATTTTAGTATATTTTACTACATGAAAAGAATGCTAAAATGGAGCCTTTCAGATAGGGCTGGAAATTGGTAATGAAGAAATTGGATAGTGGGAGAAAAAAAAAGCAAACTTTTTTTAAAACGATTAACCATGAAAATCACTTCTAGTAGATGCCAAAAACACAAATTTGAACCCCAAAAAATGTGCATAATACGGGCCCTTTAAAAGTCTCATATAGACAGATTCACCCTTTCTTTTTCACACCAGCGCATAGAACGAAAGAACCAGAAAACCACCGAGTGAGAAGAAGTGAGTGAAGTGGGAGAAGCGGATCAGGTTTTCGCCACTGTCGAAGATGCTGCCGCCACCTTTCCCGTGCTCGCAGGTGGTGTGGGGGGGGGCAGTCGGACAGGTGAAGTGTGAGTCGCTGTCGTTTCCCATGGACCAGTTGGTGACAAATCCTGGCAAGCTGCCGTCGTCGTTGCCGGAAATTTGGGGGTTGCTGGTTTGGTTAGTGACATTTCTGATGAAGTCCTCGTACCGGGACAGACGCGTGTAGCCACCGGGATATTTGCCGCATCCCTTACCGAAACTCACAATCCCAGTCCCGACCCAACGATCGAAGGTTTTGGTCACCAGCGCGCCCCCTCCGTCTCCCTGTGGATCGGGAAGTGACAGAAGTTTTTTATATGCTACAGGATGTCTGAATTTCCTTCAGGATCAATAAAGTATGTATCTATCTATCTATCTATCTATCTATCTATCTATCTATCTATCTATCTATCTATCTATCTATCTATCTATCTATCTATCTATCTATCTATCTATCTATCTATCTATCCATCCATCCATCCATCCATCCATCCATCCATCCATCCATCCATCCATCCATCCATCCATCCATCCATCCATCCATCCATCCATCCATCCATCCATCCATCCATCCATCCATCTAGTTGTTGGTATAGGATACTGATATTTAATTCTAAAGTCCGGCTTTTAAAGTCACGACAAAAATATACATTATAAATATGTAAATATATTTACACATCTGCAATGTAATGGAGACAGATATTAACTGGGGGCAGAGAGGGGAATGACATGCAGAGAACGACCATGGGCTGGATTCTAACCCGTGGTCTGCTGCTTCTGAGGACTGAGCCTCTATTGGGGGGGGGGGCTCTCTAACCACTACACCATGAGCACCTCCCTTGAATTTAGATTGTTGTTAAGATCTTTAATAACATATCTACTGCTTTATTTTGCTCTTGTATATTAAATGGTACATTTGTTTCCTCTACAAAGCGGTGCTTACCACACAGGCATCCTGCCCTTTGGCCCCGGCACACATCATGTTCTCTGTGAGCTGAGGATAGGTGCATCGGCACTCGTTGTTTCCCACTATCCGTACATTCACCTCCTGAAGTATGTCAGCATATGTTCCTAAATGGACATTTTAAAAAATTGAGATTTTTATTAAGAAAATGTTTCATAAATTACAACTACCATCATATGAACAGATCCATAACCTTCAGAATCGTGCAATTATAGAAAGTTTAGTTGATGTTCTTTAGCACCTTTAAGACGAACTGCAATGTTTATCTGTAAAATGTACAGTTTTGCAATCTTACCGTTATCAGTGATCCCCCAACCAGTGACCCAGCTTTTAGTCCCGGTGTGGAACTCGCTCCTTGCTGAGGCTAGGCAGACTGGCTGTATGTAGTCATTGAATTCCACAGGGTGAGAAAGCTCCAGGAGACATATGTCATTGTTTTGGCTGTAGCCATCGTAATCAGGATAGCATTCAACTCTCTCAACTGCCCGATAAGTTTCATTGGGGTTCGGACCGGACTGGCTGTGGCGGCCCAGATACACCGTTATGTTCTCGGCTGTTTCACTTTTTTGAAGACACAGAAGTCAAATTGTTAGGTTTTTGTTAGTACCTTCACATTAGTAGCTTCACATTATCTTGCTTCTTCGGTAACACTTTATTTGAAGGTGTATTCATAAGACTGTCATAAGACTGTCATGACACCTGTCATGAACATTATGAATGGTTATGACTGTTATCATAAAGTGTCATTCGGTCAATTATGTCACGTTTAATGCAACATTGACATTGTCTGAGATATCTTTGTTATGACAACCTGACATAAGCTGAGACAAAACAACTTGTCCATGTCTTTGTAATGACAACCTGACATAAGCTGAGACAAAATAATTTGTCCATGTCTTTGTAACAAAAATGCACATTCTAAGGAAATAAAGAAACAACTTTTATTTTCAAGCGATGTTACACTTATCATGAGAGGGACGGGTAAACACGGAGGGTTGCAATCTAGAACTATCACCACTAGAAGGCGCCAACTATAGTCTGCATTACATTTTAAGACCTGTTGCAAGGCAAGCTATCAAACCAAAATCAAAGGAAATGTTGGCCCCTACTCTATAACGTTGTGAGCAGTCGTCAGCACCCAGCTGTCGGAGATGAGGGACCCTCCGGCGATGTGTCCCTCCTCGTTGTGTATGTCCACCTGCCAGGGCCAAGCACCTGGAGAGGAATCTTGACCTCCTACAATCCTGGTGTTACGAACGGCTATGCCACATTCTGATAGATGATAAGAGAGGTAAACATTGGACATATGTGGACAAACTTCAAACGCATTTTGTTGTGCCGCTACTCATGCAATGAAATCTATGTTACATAAATAATATGTTAAAACAACTTGGAAAAGATTACAGAAAAAGGTCACGGTGATTGTTAAAAGTGGAGTCAGTTTTTCTGGAGAACGCTTGTTGTCAAAATCACTTTTGGTCAAAATCAGTGAATATCTCCTCACGATCCGCTACCTGTCCGTACTGCCTAGTCCATGCAAACGGGTATGTCAACAAAGGGGGCCCAACATAGCTATAGCAACATACCCATTTACAGAGCCTAGGCTGTGTTTAACGACTGGATTTTTTTCCCAGTGAACACACACAGAATACGGAGAGGAAGCGGATCGGACAGGAGATATTCACTGATTTTGACAAAAAGTGATTTTGACAACAAGCGTTCTCCAGAATCGCTGACCGCACCTTTAAGTTAAGGGAAAAAACCTTATCTAGAGCGAAAAACTATATATATATATATATATATATATATATATATATATATATATATATATATATATATATATATATATATATATATATACTGTGTATAAAAATGATATATAAAAAAAACTTCTTTTAGAGAACACACGTCAATGGAGCATTTTTTCGTTGGATAGGGGAGAACGGGGTTATATGTCACACGGGTTGGTTGTCACAATCGTTATATCTCGGAACCAGAAGGCGCTGTCTGTTAAATTTTGGTATGTAAATATCCACAACTGGGATCAGAGGTCACCTACATAGTCTTCCTTTGAGTTAGACTGCTGCATTTGAGGTGAGAGGACTGTTAGTGTTTTTCATGTCAAATTGAAAATATTTAGCTCCTCAGTATTTTTCTTCTAGGCTTTTACACAATGGGTTTATAACAAAACACTTGTTACCCTAAAAAAGTGTGAAGGGTAAGCTATAGTTTAGGTTGTTTTTAGCAAGCTAATTAGTTGTCAGATGGTTGTTGACCTTGATGCTAGCAATAAATTCCAGTTGGGGTTGGTCGTCACATTTTTTGGGGGGTTGGTTGTCACAGGTTATCCAAAGGGTGCAGCCAGGAAAGGAACCCAATAACAAAAGAAAATGTCAAGCTGTATCCTCACTGACACCCCAGAGAAGGGGAGAATTGAGCAGGAAAGGCAGCTAGCATGCAAAAGAGAAAAAGGGCAACAAAATCAAAACGACCCAGTGCATCCCAAACTAGACCAGTTGCCTAGGCTACTGCACCCCAGTGCACTCCACCCCAGCTGGGGAATAAGAAACAGAAGAAAAAGGGACAGGAGGAGGAATCTTCATCAGATGAAAGATTTGGTTTGTATGGAAACGTTCTCCAGCACTCGTTCAGGGGAGGTAAGGTAGAAGTGTTGTATGTGCAACCAGTGGGCACACAATCTCTGCTTAGTTAGAGTGAGCAGACCCTACATTTGCCATCACTGTAACTCAGATAGTGAATGTGTGTATCCTAGTTGAGTAGGCTATTATTGTTAGACCTATTTGTTTTGTTCTTTATGTTGTTACATACAGTAGGTTGGTCTTAATATGGATTTCCTTTTTGTTAATTCCTTGCTCATTTTGTGTTAAGATGCATAAAGTTATGTAGGCCTATTTTTCAACTTGACAATGAAATTAAAGTTTCAAATGTAGTTTTGCTTTCTTGCCTTCTTTTTAAGAATTTTCCCATAAAAATAACATTGTGACAAACAACCCCATAGTGTGTGACAACCGACCCCTTGATGGGGTTGGTTGTCACAATGTGTTAGAGTGTCTTTGATGGTAAATTTATTCTTTATTACAATAAGTTAGAAAAGGTGAGGGGTTCACATTTCAAGTTAACACCTTAAGCTTCAATTTAATGTAGGAATGACTATTGAAAGATGTTTAGGTGATGAGCAATTCTCACTAGAGTAAAAAGTGTGCCTACTTACCCCGGTCTCCCCTACCTAAGATCTTTAGAAAAAGTTCAAATTGTATAACTTTATTTTTCAACTTTTTTTTATGTAAATCATTATCACAGACCCAAAACAAACATAAAACAAATAGCAAGCAATGCAATGAGTAAATAACATAGAAGAAAACACAACATACTTTTAAAAACATATATATATATATATATATATATATATATATATATATATATATATATATATATATATATATATATATATATATAAAAGGGGTGGGATTTTCCTACTTATCCACCTTGAGTCGGATACTTACTTGGCAGCATTGGTGGAGAATGCGTTGGTGGAGAGTGAGTTGGTGGAGAGTGAGTTGGTGGAGAATGAGTTGGAGAGTGAGTTTGACAACTACCTGAAAGATGGAACAATAAAAAACAACATGTCACGATGAAACAGACAATGATATTCATTAATAGTGATAACACACCCTCTACTAACTAGAGTCAAAGTCAAATGTATTCCTATAGCACATTTAAAAACAACATCAGTTGACCAAAGTGCTGCACAAGATACAATACAAAACAACATATAAGATACATGAAAAAAAAAGTTAGGAGTGTCAAAGTCTCAACTTGTGTTAAAGGCCAATGCAACAAAAGTGAGTCTTCAGCAACGTATTAAACTGTTAAACTTTAGAGGCATCCGGGTTCTATTCATTCACACACAGTCATATTGGTGGTGGTAAACTACTGTAGTAGCCACAGCTGCCCTGGGGACAACAAGAGAGTGTGAAATGTTTTGATTTGAGTTTTTAGAAAAACCAGAGGAGCCACATTGAGGCTGGTTGGTTTTTAATTTCTTTAAAGGTGCAGTGCACATGACACACTCAAATACCAACACAGGAACGTCAGGGGGACAGATGACAGGTGCAGTGGTTAAATGACTCAAATAAATTATAATATGTAATAAACCTGTGGCACTACATTTTTCAATTGAAGAATTCTGACCGATTGCATGAAGGTAAAAACATTGATTTTACAATCAACTTTTTTTTTATTCTAAAACTACATAATCAAATACATACTGGAAGATTATTGAATGTCCGTTGAATCTTAACAGCTATAAGTTAAGTCTCAAAATCCGCACCCTCGACGCAAACCCTTCTCAACTCAGATTCAGATCAACTTCTGATTTGATTGACATTATCTTGACTTTGGCGACGCTTTTCTTCAATAACGTACACTCGCAAAAGGGGGAAAAGATAGTCCATGTTGGTTTTTATTTGCACATTAAGTGTGCTAGGGGGACGGGTCTGCCCAAATTGTTACGATGTTAAGAACTAGTTGGACGCTCAGACTGCTTTGAGGGCAGGGAGAGACCACTTTGCTTTTAACATGCACTTGCAACTACATCATAGAATCGATCATTTTGATTTTATTGTCAAATATTTCGAATTTAACAAAGTTTGATAAATATTGCCAAATGTGCATATTTATTAAAAATGTATTGATAAAAAAAAATAAAGTAATGCAAAACATAATGTATCTATTTAAGTTCTTGGTAACTGGTAAAATCTGTCTGTCTTACCTCTGGTTGAGAGAAGGATCACTGCGGTGACACCACACAGTAGCTGTTGGAGAGCCATTTCGCCTATGTCTCATTCACTCAGTCCTCAACCTTTTAATACCTTATCGCTTACACTCCACCCACATTAAGTAATAACTCTGAAAACTTCCTGATAAGTTTGTGAGAAGAGGCATCTAGTCAAACATGTTTTTCTTGATTCCTGTTTGTTTGTCCGCTGCCGGCGCGTCAACTAGATGAACATTGAAGATTAATTACACGTGTCTATGTACAAATGAAAAAATGCCTTTTATTGTGTAAGAGGTGGAACCACATTCCCAACCTAATTTTTATTTTCTTATTTTTCTCAAAGATGCCAAAATTGATTAGAAATTGGTTCAATAAACACATTCAACACCTATTCATTTGCCTCATTTGTCTCATGTCACATTATTAAAGGTGCACTGTGTAACTTTGGGTGTCTCAGACAAGTGCCTGAATTAAGTTTACATATAAAATTCCTATTTCAGTTTCAATAATATAGGTGTAATGCTTCTTTAAAAAAGCAGTAGAGAAGCAGTGTCTTTGTTTTGGTGATAAGTTGTTTAAATCTCTCAGACACTTCTTAATAATAAGATACATAAAGTTGAATTATTCTTTTCTTGTGTGTATGTTTTATTTTAATCAGCGGTACACCATTTCATTTAAGGGGGTAGAAATTAATTCCGCACCCAATATCGTATCGTGATATCAATCGCAATATCGTATCATACTCAAAATGTCATATTTTTACATCCCAGGAACAACAGCTGCCGTAGTAAAAACACTACCTTTGTCAAAAGGTGGTGCAAGAATGAATACAAACTGAAAGTTCCTCGGAGAACCTTTAAGAAGAACATCAACGCACGGATATTTTATTGTTTTAAATAAATCAGTAAAAGAATAGAAAACATGTTCAGATTAGATGCTTTATTGTCCATTACATTACAGGAAATGGAAATTGCTCAGTAGTTGTAACTTCTCTGAAAGCCAACCATTTTAAACAAGACTCACACTTGAATCACTTGATGATAGGTTATTGAAGCTTGTAACACTTTACATCAACACATGACTTGTTGTTTTTAAAGAAAAAGGGGTAAAGGAATCCCAATCCACGTTCTATCTCATACTTCGTTTTGCTTGTTGTGGACAATCCCAGTGTTTTAGATTTTTGTATATTTTACTACATGGAAAGAAAAAGTCATTATGACACACAGAGGGATACATTGAGGAATAGGAAACTTAAAGGGGACATATTATGAAAAACTCAGTTTTTAAGTGTTTGTGCATACAGTACAGGTTTGGGTAATTGGTGTAGACAACCCAGTACATTTCTTTGGGCTATTTATAGGTCCGAAAATCATGCTGTTCGAATGAGCAACACTCTATACACAATCATTTGCATATCAAGCTTCCAATAGGTAACTTTGCTAAGGCTAACAGTGAACACTCCCACGCGTATCTGGCCAATCAGAGAAGGAGCATGAGAAAAATAAAGTAAAACGTATTTTTTTTAAACAATTAACCATGAAAAACGATTCTAGTAGATGCCCAAAAACACACCTTCATGACACCTTTTTGGGTTTTTATTTTTGGCTTAACATTTACCTGTAATTTAAACAATGTCATTAGAAACCTGTTAAGAGGAGTGCGCCATGTTAGTTGTTTATTTGATTTAGTCTTTTGTTTGTGTGTTCACTTTTTCAATTGTGGGTTTGTGTTCCTTAAAAAAATAAACATTTGAACCCAAAAATCATGCAAAATACGTCCCCTTTAAAAGTCTCATATAGACATATTCACCCTTTCTTTTTCACACCAGCGCATAGAACGAAAGAACCAGAAAACCACCGAGTGAGAAGAAGTGAGTGAAGTGGGAGAAGCGGATCAGGTTTTCGCCACTGTCGAAGATGCTGCCGCCACCTTTACCGCCCTCGGTAGTGTGAGGGGGGAATTCGGTATGGGGTGGGTATTTGGTATGGGGTGGGTATTCGGTAGTGTGAGGTGGGGCAGTCGGACAGGTGAAGTGTGAGTCGGTGTCGTTTCCCATGGACCTGTAGGTGATGAACTCTGGCAGGCCGTAGCTGCTGCCGTTGCTGTGGCTGCGGTTGGTGACACTTCTGATGAAATCCTCGTACTCGGACAGACGCGTGAAGCCACCGGGACCTTCGCAGCTATTCGTACCGAAAGTCAGCATCCCGGCTCCGATCCATTGACCGAAGGCTTGGGTCACCAGCGCGCCCCCTCCTTGTCCCTGTGGACAGGAAGGGACAGAAATGGATGTCTGAATTTCCTTCAGGATCAATACATATCTATCTATCTATCTATCTATCTATCTATCTATCTATCTATCTATCTATCTATCTATCTATCTATCTATCTATCTATCTATCTGTCTGTCTGTCTGTCTGTCTGTCTGTCTGTCTGTCTGTCTGTCTGTCTGTCTGTCTGTCTAGGATACTGATTGGTAAATTCTAAAAGTCCGGCCTTTTAAGTCCTGGCAAAAATATGTATACTATCGGCTGTTGGCACACAACAATACATTAAATAAAAAACGCTCTAAAAAGCGTACACATCATGGGGACGGAAGTTTTGTTGTTTGTTATTACGTATGTTTGCTACTAACCACTACACCATGAGCACCCCCCTTGAATTTAGATTTTTGTTAAGATTTTTAATAACAAATCTACTGCTTTATTTTGCTCTCTCTTGTATATTAAATGGTACATGTTTTTCCTCTAAAAAGCGTTGCTCACCTCACAGGTCCCTTTGGCACAAATCATGTTCTCTGAGAGTTTAGGATAGGTGCATCGGCACTCGTTGTTTCCCACTATCTGTACATCCAACTCCTGAAGGTCACGTGATCCTAAATGGAGATTTTAAAAAGTTTAGATTTTCAGCATGTTTTTAATAAGAAAATGTTTCATAAATCAAACAACTAACATCATATGAACAGATTCATAACCTTCAGAATCTTGCAATAATCTTAATGCTTTAGCACCTTTAAGACAAACTGCCATGTTAATCTGTTAAAGGTACAGTTTTCAAGCTTACCGTTAACAGCGATCCCCAAACCAGTGACCAAGCCTTTAGTCCCGGTGTGGAATGTGCTCTCTGCGGAGGCTAGGCAGACTGGCTGTATGTAGTCATTGAATTCCACAGGGGACGAAAGCTTCAGGAGACATATGTCGTTGTCTTTGGTGTAGCTGTTGTAATAAGGATGGCATTGAACTCTCTCAACTTCCCGATGAGTTTCATTTTGGTTTGGCCCGGACTGGCGGTGGCGGTGGCGGCCCAGAACCACTGTTATGTTCTCGGCTCGATGTCTTGAAGACACAGAAGTAAAATGTTTTGTTTTTTTTAGATACAGAGTACCTGTTGCATTTTACAAATTAGTCAAACCTTAATAATTTAGGCTTAGCGTGCTCGATGGTTGCTACAGAATTAAACACAATAAAACATTGGCCCTTACAGTGATGCGCAGCTAATAGTCGTCAGCACCCATTCCTCACTGATCAGAGACCCTGCACAGAAGCCAAAATTGTTGTGCAGACGCACCGTCCAGGGAAGAGTATATGGAGATGAACCATTTAGATCCATCCACTTGTTGTGTTCAACAGCCATGCCACATTCTGATAGACGATGAGAGGTAAACATTGAGCATATGTGACCCAACTTCATATTTCAATATAGACAGTACATAGGCCCCTACACATGCAATGAAGTCTATGTTGTCTATTTTTGAAAACGCACCATAAAGAGATTATCAGATGGATATCCACCAAATTTATATCTCCACATGCCACATTCTGATAGACGATGAGAGAGGTAAACATTGAGCATATGTGACCAAACTTCATATTTCAAATGCATTTTGTTGTGCTGCTACTATAGACAGTACATAGGCCCCTACTCATGCAATGAAGTCTATGTTGTCTATTTTCGAAAATTTCTTTTTTTGTTTACATACTGTCAGCATAATATCTTTACTATATTTACCATCCATTGTTTATACGGATGACAGGAGGAAACAAAAGTTGCAGAGTAAACTTCGGACACTTACTTGGCAGCGCTGGTGGAGAGTGAGTTGGAGAGTGAGTTTGACAACTACCTGAAAGACGGAACACAAAAATCAACATGTCACGATGGAACTGACAATGACATGCATTATTAGTGATAACACGCCCTCTACTAAAGGCCCATTTATGCTCTACGTTACATAGGCATACGGATACGGACGGAGCCTTCTGTCCGTACTCTGCGTACATTACGTCCGTATTTCTGCACGTATGCTGCAAGCTTGCTGATGCGTACCAAACGAACAGAACAGAGCATTACAACCGAAAATCACGGGAGGCGCATAGCCAACAGTTCACTTTCACTTACTGTACATTTGTTTACAAACACAAACAAAAGACATAGGGGAGAACGGGGTAATGTGAGACACTTTTTACATTTGCTCCCCTCTAAGGGAGCTAAAATGATTTATCAGTCAAATGTACACATTTCCCATTAATTCAGGATGTTTCCTAGAAAAGGGCATTAGCAGAATTTATTCATGACAAAGGGCAGTGAAAATATGATTGTTTTAAAAAAAGTTGTCTTGTGTCTCACTTTACCCCAGCTTAGGGGTAAACTGAGACAGACCAGAGAAATCAAGGGGGTGAACTGATCCACTTACTTTTTCCACTCTGAAACTACCATAACAACACATGTTGTAACAGTTAGAATCCTGACAGCTAGATTGAAAACCAAATATTCCGAAACTAATGTCGGACTAGTAGCAGAATCATGGGGTTTGGTCAATTAAGAAAAACATTTTCTTAACACTTGAAAGTAAAGACATATTACTTAGAGTCTATTGATGTTAAAGGTCACTCTCCTGTCCCCCACATACATACGTGCCAAACCATGCCCCTGCTGACACCCCTTCAACCATCAACCCCCCACCTCCAGCCCACATTGTCTTTTGTCTTATTCAAACTAGTCTCCTTGCTACCTCAACTATAATGGATTCATTAAAAGAGGGAACAGACAGTCTCACTTTACCCCACAGCATTTGTCTCACTTTACCCCACTGCCACAATTTGAGTAAAAACTACCTCTCTCAGCAAATCAGGCTAATCTTCAGTTGTCATCATCACATGGTTTCATATGTTGGTAGTTCATCAACATGTATGATAGAAGTCTTTCTACCTGAATCAATTTGCTTTGGCACAACAAATGATTAAGTTGACAGCAAGAAAATTTACTTTTACATGCAAAAAAGACATTGTTGTGAAAAAAACATGCTTACAACATCACCATGAGGTCCTCTCTTTCATGGCCAAGGGGAAATGTGAGGGGCTTGAAAATATATATCTCACATGACCAAAAATGTGTTCCATTGACTAGATATAGGGGGTGTCTCACATTACCCGATGGCTCACATTCCCCCGTTCTCCGCTACTACTTTAGAACATTTCTTAACTTTTGAGGAGAGGTTTTTGTGAGTTGGTACGAAATGACATACACATTTATCTATCTATGAAGTTACACGGCCGGGGCACAGGGACATACAACTACAACAGAGCAGCATGAGTGGGGATCGCACGGGGAAGAATGTCAGCTAGACGACAGGCTGACGGCAGTAATAGAGACGCGCCGGAGGTCCGTGCGAGACTAGTTTGTTTGAAATGTCGTGATTAATGTCCTCACCCCCGCTGTCTATATTACAGCCTCTAGTTTAGCCTCTTCCATCGCTACAGTAGTAGGCCTATATCACTAAAGCTGCTCCTCACATAGCTGTCAGTCGCACTCCTTACTGCATGTGATGAACCAGAAAGGTTGACTTTTGATTTTTCTCATTATTGAATTTTGTCTTTACTCTCGAAATTTCAACTTTGTGCATTATAAAAAAAAAATCTTCCTCTCATGTTTCTTCTTTCCTGTGGCCCTAATACTCTACTCTTCAGTAGTTAAAAAATAAAAAATAATAATAATAATAATTAAGTGTGCACTTGCAGTGTGGAAATCAACTGATAACAAGCCCTCTGACACTTTAAATACTTTAATTGATTCGTTTTTAAACGTGCACATGATTACATTATAGAATTGATCATTTTGAAAATGCGAATTTACGAAAGTAAGATAGATATTGCCAATTTCGCATTTTTATTTAAACATTAAAAAAAAATATATTAAAAAGATTATTTATTAATGTAAGTTATTGACGGCAACTGGCAAAGTTTCATGATGATATCTATTTGAGAAATGTCACCATGCATTGTCTTGCTTTGAGTGAAGCAGCAACATTGCAGCCTCCGTCCACCCTTGATTTCAGCCAATACTCAACATTTGTTAAATCTGTCTTTCTTACCTCTGGTTGAGAGAAGGATCAACGCGGTGACACCACACAGTACCTGGTGGAGAGCCATTTCGCCTATGTCTCATTCACTCAGTCTTCAACCTTTTATTTCCTTATTGCTTATACTCCACCCACATATCATAACTCAAGCTTTAAGATAAGCTCATGAGAAGAAGCATCAAGTCAAACATGTTTTTCTTGAATCCTGTGTCTGTCTGCAGCCGGCACGTCAAGTAGATGAAACTTAATTACACACGTATACGTTCAAACTAAAAAATGCCTTTGCAGTATTATTGTGTAAGAGGTTGAACCACGTTCCCAACATCTTTTTCTACTTTCTTCACTTTCTCAGAGATGCCAATAACAACTCCGATGCCATGCGATTTTAAAATGTGAACATAAGCAAACATGAGTTGAAAAAATAAAAATAATAAATAATCATAAAACTCATAGAGAAATACTTTTTATGTGATGCAATGTGAATGACCCTAACCCATTGAGCCGAAAAGAGTCCTCACACTTTCAACACACGGACATGCACTATATTGCTCCCTTCTCAGTTCACACTCACGCGCCTGGCACGCGCTAGGAAACAGCTTTGCGACAGCGGGCGTCGTAAAAATACTACCGCTTTTGTCCAAAGGGGACGCCAACGTGCCATGTTACTCGTAGTGGCTTTAAGTCCCAAAATCCGCACCCTCGACGCAAACCCTTCTGAACTCAGATTCAGATCCACTTCTGATTTGATTGACATTATCTTGACTTTGGCAACGCTTTTCTTCAATAACCCACACTCGCAAAAGGGGGAAAAGATAGTCCATGTTGGTTTTTATTTGCACTTTAAGTGTGCTGGGGACGGGTCTGCCCAAATTGTTACGATGTTAAGAACTAGTTGGACGCTCAGACTGCTTTGAGGGCAGGGAGAGACCACTTTGCTTTTAACATGCACTTGCAACTACATCATAGAATCGATCATTTTGATTTTATTGTCAAATATTTCGAATTTAACAAAGTTTGATAGATATTGCCAAATGTGCATATTTATTAAAAATGTATTGATAAAGAAAAATAAAGTAATGCAAAACATAATTTATCTATTTAAGTTCTTGGTAACTGGTCAAATCTGTCTGTCTTACCTCTGGTTGAGAGAAGGATCACTGCGGTGACACCACACAGTAGCTGTTGGAGAGCCATTTCGCCTATGTCTCATTCACTCAGTCCTCAACCTTTTAATACCTTATCGCTTACACTCCACCCACATTAAGTAATAACTCTGAGAACTTCCTGATAAGTTTGTGAGAAGAGGCATCTAGTCAAACATGTTTTTCTTGGTTCCTGTGTTTGTCCGCAGCCGGCGCGTCAACTAGATGAACATTGAAGATTAATCACACGTGTCTATGTACAAATGAAAAAATGCCTTTGCAGTATTATTGTGTAAGAGGTGAAACCACATTCCCAACCTAATTTTTATTTTCTTATTTTCTCAAAGATGCCAAAATTGATTAGAAATTGGTTCAATAAACACATTCAAAACCTATTCATTTGCCTCATGTCACATTATTAAAGGTGCACTGTGTAACTTTGGGTGTCTCAGACAAGTGCCTGAATTAAGTTTACATATAAAATTCCTATTTCAGTTTCAATAATATAGGTGTAATGCTTCTTTAAAAAAGCAGTAGAGAAGCAGTGTCTTTGTTTTGGTGATAAGTTGTTTAAATCTCTCAGACACTTCTTAATAATAAGATACATAAAGTTGAATTATTCTTGTGTGAATGTTTTATTTTAATCAGCGGTACACCATTTAATTTAAGGGGGTAGAAATTAATTCCGCACCCAATATCGTATCATGATATCAATCGCAATATCGTATCATACTCAAAATGTCATATTTTTACATCCCAGGAACAACAGCTGCCGTAGTAAAAACACTACCTTTGTCAAAAGGTGGTGCAAGAATGAACACAAACTGAAAGTTCCTCGGAGAACCTTTAAGAAGAACATCAACGCATGTACGGATATTTTATTGTTTTAAATAAATCAGTAAAAGAATAGAAAACATGTTCAGATCAGATGCTTTATTGTCCATTACATTACAGGAAATGGAAATTGCTCAGTAGTTGTAACTTCTCTGAAAGCCAATCATTTTAAACAAGACTCACACTTGAATCACTTGATGATAGGTTATTGAAGCTTGTAACACTTTACATCAACACATGACTTGTTGTTTTTAAAGAAAAAGGGGTAAAGGAATCCCAATCCACGTTCTATCTCATACTTCGTTTTGCTTGTTGTGGACAATCCCAGTGTTTTAGATTTTTGTATATTTTACTACATGGAAAGAAAAAGTCATTATGACACACAGAGGGATACATTGAGGAATAGGAAACTTAAAGGGGACATATTATGAAAAACTCAGTTTTTAAGTGTTTGTGCATACAGTACAGGTTTGGGTAATTGGTGTAGACAACCCAGTACATTTCTTTGGGCTATTTATAGGTCCGAAAATCATGCTGTTCGAATGAGCAACACTCTATACACAATCATTTGCATATCAAGCTTCCAATAGGTAACTTTGCTAAGGCTAACAGTGAACACTCCCACGCGTATCTGGCCAATCAGAGAAGAAGCGTGAGAAAAATAAAGTAAAACGTATTTTTTTTAAACAATTAACCATGAAAAACGATTCTAGTAGATGCCCAAAAACACACCTTCATGACACCTTTTTGGGTTTTTATTTTTGGCTTAACATTTACCTGTAATTTAAACAATGTCATTAGAAACCTGTTAAGAGGAGTGCGCCATGTTAGTTGTTTATTTGATTTAGTCTTTTGTTTGTGTGTTCACTTTTTCAATTGTGGGTTTGTGTTCCTTAAAAAAATAAACATTTGAACCCAAAAATCATGCATAACACATCCCCTTTAAAAGTCTCATTAAGACATATTCACCCTTTCTTTTTCACACCAGCGCATAGAACGAAAGAACCAGAAAACCACCGAGTGAGAAGAAGTGAGTGAAGTGGGAGAAGCGGATCAGGTTCTCGCCACTGTCGAAGATGCTGCCGCCACCTTTACCGCCCTCGGTAGTGTGAGGTGGGGCAGTCGGACAGGTGAAGTGTGAGTCGCTGTCGTTTCCCATGGACCTGGTGGTGATGAATTCTGGCAGGCTGTCGTTGCCGTAGCTGCTGGTGGTGTAGTTGGTGTGTTTGGTGGTGACCATCCTGATGAAGTCCTCGTACTGGGACAGACGTGTGTAGACAGGAGGACCTTGGCAGCTTTCCTTACCGAAGCTCCAGATCCCGGTTCCGATCCATTGACCGAAGGCTATGGTCAACAGCAGGCCCTCCCCCTGTCAGAAGGTGACGGAAGTGTTGTTGTTTGTTATTACGTATGTTTGCTACTAACCACTACACCATGAGCACCCCCCTTGAATTTAGATTTTTGTTAAGATTTTTAATAACAAATCTACTTCTTTATTTTGCTCTCTCTTGTATATTAAATGGTACATGTTTTTCCTCTAAAAAGCGTTGCTCACCTCACATGTCCCTTTGGCACACATCATGTTCTCTGTGAGATTAGGATAAGTGCATCGGCACTCGTTGTTTCCCACTATCGACTCTTGAAGGAAGTAGGAATATTGTCCTAAATGGAGATTTTTAAAAATGGAGATTTTCATAATTTTTTAATTAAGAAAATGTTTCATAAATTACAACTAACATCATATGAACAGATCCATAACCTTCAGAATCTTGCAATTATAGAAAGTTTAGTCGATGTAAGTGCTTAAGCACTTTCAAGACAAACTGCAATGTTTATCTGTTAAAGGTACAGTTTTCAAGCTTACCACCGGTATCAGTGATCCCCCAACCAGTGACCAAGCTTCTAGTCCCGGTGTGGAACGTGCTCTCCGCGGAGGGTAGGCAGACTGGCTGTACGTAGTCATTGAATTCCACAGGGTGAGAAAGCTTCAGGAGACATATGTCATTGTCGTCGGTGTAGCTGTTGTAATGAGGATGGCATTCAACTCTATCAACTTCCCTCTTGGGCATTTCATAGCCTAAGTATCCCACAGCCACTGTTATGTCCTTGGCTTGATGTCTTGAAGACACAGAAGTAAAATTGTTAGGGTTTTTTAGATACAGAGTACCTGTTGCATTGTAAAAAATAGTCAAACCTTAATAATTAAGGCTTAGTTGGCCCTTACTGTGATACGCAGTGAGCAGCCGTCAGCAGCCATTCCTCATTGATCAGGGACCCTGCACAGAGGTGGCCCTGATCGTTGTGCAGACGCACCATGAAGGGATTTTTGGAGGGAAAATCATATCTCCACATGCCACATTCTGATAGACGATGATAGAGGTAAACATTGAGCATATGTGACCAAACTTCATATTTCAAATACCTTTTTGTTGTGCTGCCACTATAGACAGTACATAGGCCCCTACTCATGCAATGAAGTCTATGTTGTCTATTTTTGAAAATTTATTTTTTTGTTTACATACTGTCTGCATAATGTGAGGGAATTTTGGGTCTTTAGTTGTAATATTAATGGTAAAGATTAATAGGTCATATATGCCTATCTTGTGTGTCTCTCAGACTCTAGGTCAGCCTTGGAGCCTGTTAGGAGACACTTAGGTCAGTTGTATAGATAAAGTCTCATCTCCTTAGTAGAATGTTATGGTTCACCGTGTTCAGCTCTGAACCAAAACATTGGTACGC
The DNA here is from genome assembly GCF_949987685.1 of Ammodytes marinus. Classification (NCBI taxonomy): domain Eukaryota; kingdom Metazoa; phylum Chordata; class Actinopteri; order Uranoscopiformes; family Ammodytidae; genus Ammodytes; species Ammodytes marinus. Next base: position 17,828,242 of record NC_137227.1, read on the forward strand.
TTGGTGCCCGAGCCGGGGAGGTGGTAGAGATAGCGCGAGGTTAAGACACAGCTCTAAGCATGAGTCTGGCAGAATAGAAGTGCAAGTCACGAGAGTTGCAGTCATAATTCATCCAAGTCTCTTGAAATATTCTTCCACCTGAGTTGACCTCCAACGTTAACAGAACTTCCTTCACACATACTATCTTTACTATACTGCATTTACCATCCATTGTTTATACGGATGACAGGAGGAAACAAAAGTTGCAGAGTAAACTTTGGACACTTACTTGGCAGCGCTGGTGGAGAGTGAGTTGGAGGAGAGTGAGTTGGAGGAGAGTGAGTTGGAGGAGAGTGAGTTGGTGGAGAGTGAGCTGATGGAGAGTGTGTTTGACAACTACCTGAAAGACGGAACACAAAAATCAACATGTCACGATGGAACTGACAATGACATGCATTATTAGTGATAACACGCCCTCTACTAAAGGCTCATTTATGCTCTACGTTACATAGGCATACGAATACGGACGGAGCCTTCTGTCCGTACTGTGCGTACATCACGTCCGTATTTCTGCACGTATCCTGCAAGCTTGCTGATGCGTACCAAACGAACAGAACAGAGCATTACAACCGAAAATCACGGGGGGCGCATAGCCAACAGTTCACTTTCACTTACTGTACATTTGTTTACAAACACAAACAAAAGACATAGGGGAGAACGGGGTAATGTGAGACACTTTTTACATTTGCTCCCCTCTAAGGGAGCTAAAATGATTTATCAGTCAAATGTACACATTTCCCATTAATTCAGGATGTTTCCTAGAAAAGGGCATTAGCAGAATTTATTCATGACAAAGGGCAGTGAAAATATGATTGTTTTAAAAAAAGTTGTCTTGTGTCTCACTTTACCCCAGCTTAGGGGTAAACTGAGACAGACCAGAGAAATCAAGGGGGTAAACTGATCCACTTACTTTTTCCATTCCAAAAAAAACTACCATAACAACACATGTTGTAACAGTTAGAATCCTGACAGCTAGATTGAAAACCAAATATTCCAAAACTAATGTCGGACTAGTAGCAGAATCATGGGGTTTGGTCAATTAAGAAAAACATTTTCTAAACACTTGAAAGTAACTCTGATCAAATACACCATATGATTCATTTTCAATAATTAACATTCAAATGACAGATAGAACCAGTTAGATTAAACTAGACCCAGCTGTCATTTTCCATCTTTTGAGTCTTTGATTTATATTTTTCTGCATTTGTTTTATTGGGATCATTCATTGAATAAAGACATATTACTTAGAGTCTATTGATGTTAAAGGTCACTCTCCTGTCCCCCACATACATACGTGCCAAACCATGCCCCTGCTGACACCCCTTCAACCATCAACCCCCCACCTCCAGCCCACATTGTCTTTTGTCTTATTCAAACTAGTCTCCTTGCTACCTCAACTATAATGGATTCATTAAAAGAGGGAACAGACAGTCTCACTTTACCCCACAGCATTTGTCTCACTTTACCCCACTGCCACAATTTGAGTAAAAACTACCTCTCTCAGCAAATCAGGCTAATCTTCAGTTATCATCATCACATGGTTTCATATGTTGGTAGTTCATCAACATGTATGATAGAAGTCTTTCTACCTGAATCAATTTGCTTTGGCACAACAAATGATTAAGTTGACAGCAAGAAAATTTACTTTTACATGCAAAAAAGACATTGTTGTGAAAAAAACATGCTTACAACATCACCATGAGGTCCTCTCTTTCATGGCCAAGGGGAAATGTGAGGGGCTTGAAAATATATATCTCACATGACCAAAAATGTGTTCCATTGACTAGATATAGGGGGTGTCTCACATTACCCGATGGCTCACATTCCCCCGTTCTCCGCTACTACTTTAGAACATTTCTTAACTTTTGAGGAGAGGTTTTTGTGAGTTGGTACAAAATTACATACACATTTATCTATCTATGAAGTTACACGGCCGGGGCACAGGGACATACAACTACAACAGAGCAGCATGAGTGGGGATCGCACGGGGAAGAATGTCAGCTAGACGGCAGGCTGACGGCAGTAATAGAGACGCGCCGGAGGTCCGTGCGAGACTAGTTTGTTTGAAATGTCGTGATTAATGTCCTCACCCCCGCTGTCTATATTACAGCCTCTAGTTTAGCCTCTTCCATCGCTACAGTAGTAGGCCTATATCACTAAAGCTGCTCCTCACATAGCTGTCAGTCACACTCCTTACTGCATTTGATGGACCAGAAAGGTTGACTTTTGATTTTTCTCAATATTGAATTTTGTCTTTACTCTCGAAATTTCAACTTTGTGCATTATAAAAAAAAAATCTTCCTCTCATGTTTTCTTCTTTCCTGTGGCCCTAATACTCTACTCTTCAGTAGTTAAAAAATAAAAAATAATAATAATAATAATTAAGTGTGCACTTGCAGTGTGGAAATCAACTGATAATAAGCCCTCTGACACTTTAAATACTTTAATTGATTCGTTTTTAAACGTGCACATAATTACATTATAGAATTGATCATTTTGAAAATGCGAATTTACGAAAGTAAGATAGCATTTTTAATCAAACTTATAAAATTATAAAAAATATTATTTATTAATGTAAGATATCTATTTGAGAAATGTCACCCATTGTCACCCATTGCATTGTCTTGCTTTGAGTGAAGCAGCAACATTGCAGCCTCCGTCCACCCTTGATTTCAGCCAATACTCAACATTTGTAAAATCTGTGTCTTACCTCTGGTTGAAAGAAGGATCACCGCGGTGACACCACACAGTAACTGGTGGAGAGCCATTTCGCCAATGTCTCATTCACTCAGTCCTCAACCTTTTAATACCTTGTTGCTTATACTCCACCCACATATCATAACTCAAGCTTTAAGATAAGCTCGTGAGAAGAAGCATTAAGTCAAACATGTTTTTCTTGATTCCTGTGTCTGTCTGCAGCCGGCACGTCAAGTAGATGAGACTTAATTACACACGTATACGTTCAAACTAAAAAATGCCTTTGCAGTATTATTGTGTAAGAGGTTGAACCACGTTCCCAACATCTTTTTCTACTTTCTTCACTTTCTCAGAGATGCCAATAACAACTCCGATGCCATGCGATTTTAAAATGTGAACATAAGCAAACATGAGTTGAAAAAATAAAAATAATAAATAATCATAAAACTCATAGAGAAATACTTTTTATGTGATGCTATGTGAATTACCCTAACCCATTGTTCAGCTGCCAAAAAGTGTTCCGTGCTTTGCAATGTGAAATACACCCTGTGCTTTATTAAAGACTGTGGAATGTGTCCTGCGATGTACCTTTCCATTCTCAGTTTCACTGTAAGAAAGTCCCTTTCTGCATGCAGACTGCATTCTTATCTAGTAACTGAACGTGTGGCAATAAAGTTTTTAAAAATGTTGATTTTTCAAGCACTGGTCAATTTTGAGATTCTGGGCCATTTAACTTCTATAACATGTCTTCTTTCATACTTGTATAAAATGTCTAAAATTTACATTTAGGTGTTTTTTTTTTTACTAAACCTTGTCTGTGTTAGCTTCTGCATATTCCTACCATACAAACGGCCATTATCTCAACATTAGTTTTTTTCAATAGTCTGAAACAAAAATCTCAATTTATTAACTTATAGCAAATACATCAACTTAACTTTTCATAATCATTCTCAGCACTATTCTGAAGGTTATTACAGAAGGATTTGTTCATATGTTGTTAATTGTCTGAATTTATGATCCATTCTGTTATATAAAAAAAAAAACATGCAGAAAATGCCGTTTTTAGAAACCTTTAGCTTTTGATTTATAAAATTAAAAAATTTGTATCCAAAATCTATTATTTTAAACCTTGGACTTTAATAGGTTGTAGAAGAAGAAAATAAAGATTTGAACTCTGGCTTTTTTTAAATATTGATGTTTTCAAGAGATGCAATATACACATAATTACTTAGATATTGTGTAACCTTCGTATTTATTAAAACATTTTTGAAAAAATTATTGATGTTGATAAGGTAACATTTTTGCCTATTGACCTGCAGGTCAATGATGTTACCTATACATTTCACTTCTTAATTAAATGTAGTGGATTTATACATGTGTTCATTCATTGAAACTTTTATTTTAAGGTGATATCAATCAAAGCAGAAACCGTTTTTCATGCCAAAGGAGCAGAACCCCAACACTGCAACGAATGGTGTGTAGGGGAGACCGGGTATAGTAGGCACACTTTTTACTCTAGTGAGAATTGCTCATCACCTAAACATCTTTCAATAGTCATTCCTACATTAAATTGAAGCTTAAGGTGTTTGCTTGAAATGCGTACCCCTCACTTTTTCTAACTTATTGTAATAAAGAAGAAATTAATCATCAAAGACACCCTTACACATTGTGACAACCAACCCCATCAAGCGGTCGGTTGTCACACACTATGGGGTTGTTTGTCACAATGTCATCTTAATGGGAATAATCTTAAAAAGAAGGCAAGTAAGCAGAACTAAATTTGAAAGTTTAATTGCATTGTCAAGTTGACAAATAGGCCTACATAACTTATTGTAGCCTTGGCAGCTGGTCTAGTTTGGGATGCACTGGGTTGTTTTGATTTTGTTGCCCTTTTTTCTTTTGCATGCTAGCTGCCTTTTCCTGCTCTATTCTCTCCTTCTCTGGGGTGTCAGTGAGGATGCAGCTTGACACTATCTTTTGTTATTGGGTTCCTTAAAGGCTGCACCCTTTGGATAACATGTGACAACCAACCCCCAAAAAAATGTGACGACCAACCCCATCTTGAATTTCTTGCTAGCATCAATGCCAACAACCATCTGACAACTAATTAGCTTGCTAACCACAATCTAAACTGTAATTTACCCTTCACACTTTTTTAGGGTAACAAGTGTTTTGTTATAAACCCATTGTGTAAAAGCCTAGAAGAAAAATACTGAGGAGCTAAATATTTTCAATTTGACATGAAAAACAAAAAACAGTCCTCTCACCTCTATTTCAGCAGTCTAACTCAAAGGAAGACTATGTAGGTGACCTCTGATCCCAATTCTGGATATTTACATACCAAAATTTCACAGACAGCACCTTCTGGTTCCGAGATATAACGATTGTGACAACCAACCCGTGTGACATATAACCCCGTTCTCCCCTACACACATCTGGTATCGTATGAACCACTAGGCAGTAAAGCTTAGCTTAGCAAGAACACATGGTTGAGAATACTGTTAACTTGGAAATGTATATTTACTGATTTGAACTATTCATTGTTATTTTTGTAATTGGGTTTACATATTTTGATATTACATTGAACTTATTGGTTACACACTAAAACATGTATTTTGTTTAAAATTGCCTGTCTTTTCTCCCCAAATCCTCCACCCCAGCTTTAAATTCCACGTAATTTTGACCAAATTCCGAATTTTAGATTTAGCTCTAAAATTGTCCAAATGCATTGTCACTAGCAGAAGGCCTGGAGCCAGGCTACACTGCTCAGAATGACTCTTTATCCCAAGATGTGCAGATAGCTAGAAGAGAAGCTCTACGCTATATATAAAGGACTTGCACACAGCACAAATCATGTTTAGATCAGATGCTTTATTCTCCATGACAGGACAGGAAATGGAAATTACTCAGTATTTGTACGTTTCTAATACAAAAAAAGCTCTCTGAAAGCCAACCATTTTAACCATGACTAATATTTGAGTCAAGATGTGTTCAAGATGATAGGTTATTGAAGCTTGTAACACTTTACATCAACACATGACTCGTTGTTTTTAAAGAAAAAAGGGTAAAGGAATCCCAATCCACGTTGTATCTCATACTTCATTACGTTTTGTTTGTTGTGGACAATCCCAGTGTTATTGATGTTGTATATTTTACTACATGGAAAGAAATAGTCATTATGACACACAGAAAGAAAGGAATAGGAACTTAAAGGGGACATTTTATGAAACACGTAATTTTTTAAGCACTGTAACAGTCAGTTTTATAACATGTAGCGCCTCCCTTTGTTTGTTGTGGAATGTAATGTTGAACATGAAGAAAAAGTGCATACGCTCCTCCGCTCTGCTACGAGTAACTATGCAGTCTACGAGTGAAGTCTCCGTTTTATATTCTTTATTTTGTAATGAGTTGGTGTGGGCAGGAATCTCGGACTATGTTCCTGAACTCATGTATGCTTAATAGATATAGTGTCGTAGAGACCTGGCTTGATATGGTCAATGTGTAATAAAAGTACCTTGAGGAGAATCCCACAAGTTGCCTACCGAGTCTTCATGCTAACCGGAGCTGTTGCTATCGGACCATAACCATAACCTGCACCAGTCACCGTTACAGCATGTTTGGGTAATTGGTGTAGACAACAAGATAACCCAGTCAATTTATTTGGGCTATTTGTAGGTCAGAAAATCTTGCTGTTTGAATGAGCAACACTCTATTAACAATCATAGGTAACTGTGCTAAGGTGAGCAGTGAACACTCCCATGTGGATCTGGCCAATCAGAGCAGTAGCGTGAGAAAAGTAAAAGTTTTTTTTTTAACAATTAACCACTTTTAGTAGAAGCCCAAAAACACATAATTGTACCTCCATGACACATTTTTATTTTTTGCTTAACATTTACCTTTAATTTAAACAATGTCTTAAGAAACCTGTTAAGTGGAGTACGCCATGTTAGTTGTTTATTTAATTTTGTCTTTTGTTTGCGTTTTCAAAAATGTAAAGTATTAAAAAAAAACATTTCAACCCAAAAATCATGCGTAATACGTCCCCATTAAAGTTTTATATAGAGATATTCACCCTTTCTTTTTCACACCAGCGCATAGAACGAAAGAACCAGAAAACCACCGAGTGAGAAGAAGTGAGTGAAGTGGGAGAAGCGGATCAGGTTCTCGCCACTGTCGAAGATGCTGCCGCCACCTTTCTGGCAGGTGAAGTGTGAGTCGCAGTCCTTTCCCATGGACCTGTGGGTGACGAACCCTGGCAGGCCGTAGCTGCTGCCGTCTTCACTGCTGCTGCTCTCGTAGCTGTCGGTGTGGCCGGTGTGGTCGGTATGGTTGGTGACCATCCTGATGAAGTCCTCGTACTCGGACAGACGCGTGTAGCCACCGGGACCTTTGCAGCTTTCCTTACCGAAGCTCGAGATCCCGGTTGCGATCCAACGACCGAAGGCTTTGGTCAACAGCACGCCCCCCTGTCAGAAAGTGACGGAAGTTTTCAATCATCAATAAATCTATCTATCTATCTATCTATCTATCTATCTATCTATCTATCTATCTATCTATCTATCTATCTATCTATCTATCTATCTATCTATCTATCTATCTATCTATCTATCTATTTATCTATCTATCTAAAGTCTGGCCCCAAAAATATGTATTATAAATACCCCCCTTGAATTTAGATTTGTGTTAAGAGTTTTAATAACAAATCTACTGCTTTATTTTGCTCTCTCTTGTATATTAAATGGTACATGTTTTTCCTCTAAAAAGCGTTGCTCACCTCACAGGCATCCTGGCCTTTGGCCCCGGCACACATCATGTTCTCTGAGAGTTTAGGATAGGTGCATCGGCACTCGTTGTTTCCCACTATCGATACATTCAACTCCTGAAGGTCATGTGATCCTAAATGGAGATTTTCAGCATGTTTTTATTAAGAAAATGTTTCATAAATCAGACAACTAACATTATAGTATGAACAGATCCATAACCTTCAGAATCGTGCAATTATAGAAAGTTTAGTCGATATAAGTGCTTAAGCACCTTCAAGACAAACTGCAATGTAGATCTGTTAAAGGGACACTGTGTAACATTGTTAAGTAATTTATTAGCTAAAATCAATTTCCCCATTCATAAATATGTCCTCATTGGTATAAAATCACCTCTGCCAATAATCTGAATTATCTTCCTGAGCGGAGAATTACAAATATTAATATTACATTTTGTACAATGAGCGGGCAAGTCTTATGGAGGAATCCATGTTTTTGGAATGTCATCAGGTGCATTGTTTGGAATTTAGAATTGTTCTTGTCCTTGAAGGCCACTGTAGACTGTTATTATTCAAAAGGGGTGGGGTTACCAAGGGAGCGTTGCATTCTAGAATTTTGTAGAACTTTCTTGATGATATCATATTGTCATATTACACAGTGCCCCTTAAAAGGTACAGTTTGAAAGCTTACCTTCCCAAATGATCCCCCAACCAGTGAGCCAGCCTTCAGTCCCGGTGTGGAATGTGCTCTCCGCGGAGGCTAGGCAGACTGGCTGTATGTAGTCATTGAATTCCACAGGGTGAGAAAGCTCCAGGAGACATATGTCATTGTTGGAGGAGTAGGGGTTGTAATGAGGATGGCATACAACTCTATCAACTTCCCGATGAGTTTCATTTTGGTTTGGCCCGGATCGGCGGTGGCGGCCCAGAACCACTGTTATGTTCTCGGCGCGATGTCTTGAAGACACAGAAGTAAAAGTGTTTTAGATACAGAGTACCAGATACAAAAATTAGTCAAGCGTTAATAATTTAGGCTTAGTGTGCTTGATGGTGTTTTGTCCTCCCAACGGAGCCTTCAAGGTAGCGTTGCCTGGAAGGCCCTGGCCTATACCTTACCATTACCTTAACCCTAACCCCACCCTAACCCTATACCTTACCATTACCCTAACCCTAACCCTAACCCCACCCTAACCCTATACTTTACCCTAACCCTAACCCTAACCCCACCCTAACCCTACACCTTACCATTACCCTAACACTAACCCTAACCCCACCCTAACCCTAACCCCTATACCTCACCATTACCCTAACCCTAACCCTAACCCCACCCTAACCCTATACCTTACCATTACCCTAACCCCACCCTAACCCTATAGTTTACCCTAACCCTAACCCTAACCCTAACCCCACCCTAACCCTATACCTTACCATTACCCTAACCCTAACCCTAACCCCACCCTAACACTAACCCTAACCCTAACCCTATACCTTACCATTACCCTAACACTAACACTAACCCTATACCTTACCATTACCCTAACCCTAACCCTAACCCCACCATTACCCTAACACTAACCCTAACCCTATACCTTACCCTAACCCTAACCCTATACCTAACCCTAACCCTAACCCTAACCCTATACCTTACCATTACCCTAACCCTAACCCTAACCCTATACCTTACCATTACCCTAACCCTAACCCTATACCTTACCATTACCCCAACCCTAACCCTAACCCTCTACCTTACCATTACCCTAACCCTAACCCTAACCCTACCCTAACACTAACCCTAACCCTAACCCTAACCTTACCCTAACCCTACCCTAACCCTAACCCTATACCTTACCCTAACCCTAACCCTAACCCTATACCTAACCATTACCCTAACCCTAACCCTATACCTTACCATTACCCTAACCCTAACCCTAACCCTAACCCTAACCCTATACCTTACCATTACCCTAACCCTAACCCTAACCCTAATCCTATACCTTACCATTACCCTAACCCTATACCTTACCATTACCCTAACCCTAACCCTAACCCTATACCTTACCATTACCATAACCCTAACCCTAACCCTAACCCCCTAACCCTAACCCTAACCCTAACCCTATACCTTACCATTACCCTAACCCTAACCTTATACCTTACCATTACCCTAACCCTAACCCTCTAACCCTAACCCTAACCCTAACCCTATACCTTACCATTACCCTAACCCTAACCTTATACCTTACCATTACCCTAACCCTAACCCTAACCCTCTAACCCTAACCCTAACCCTAACCCTAACCCTAACCCTAACCCTAACCCTTTACCTTACCCTAACCCTAACCCTAACCCTAACCATTACCCTAACCCTAACCCTATACCTTACCATTAACCTAACCCTAACCCTCTAACCCTAACCCTAACCCTAACCCTAACCATTACCCTAACCCTAACCCTAACCCTATACCTTACCATTAACCTAACCCTAACCCTAACCCTAACCCTATACCTTACCCTAACCCTAACCCTAACCCTAACCCTAATCCTATACCTTACCATTACCCTAACCCTAACCCTATACCTTACCATTACCCTAACCCTAACCCTAACCCTATACCTTACCATTACCATTACCCTAACCCTAACCCTAACCCTACCCTAACCCTAACCCTAACCCTAACCCTATACCTTACCATTACCCTAACCCTAACCTTATACCTTACCATTACCCTAACCCTAACCCTATACCTTACCATTACCCTAACCCTAACCCTAACCCCACCCTAACCCTATAGTTTACCCTATCCCTAACCCTAACCCCACCCTAACACTAACCCTAACCCTAACCCTAACCCTTACCATTACCCTAACACTAACCCTATACCTTACCATTACCCTAACCCTAACCCCACCATTACCCTAACACTAACCCTAACCCTATACCTTACCCTAACCCTAACCCTAACCCTAACCCTATACCTTACCCTAACCCTAACCCTATACCTTACCATTACCATTACCCTAACCCTAACCCTAACCCTATACCTTACCATTACCCTAACCCTAACCCTAACCCTATACCTTACCATTACCCTAACCCTAACCCTAACCTTACCATTACCCTAACCCTAACCCTAACCCTATACCTTACCATTACCCTAACCCTAACCCTAACCCTATACCTTACCATTACCCTAACCCTATACCTTACCCTAACCCCAACCCTATACCTTACCCTAACCCTAACCCTAACCCTATACCTTACCATTACCCTAACACTAACCCTAACCCCACCCTAACCCTATACCTTACCATTACCCTAACACTAACACTAACCCTAACCCTATACCTTACCATTACCCTAACCCTAACCCTAACCCTATACCTTACCATTACCCTAACACTAACACTAACCCTAACCCTATACCTTACCATTACCCTAACCCTAACCCTAACCCTATACCATTACCCTAACCCCACCCTAACCCTATACCTTACCATTACCCTAACCCTAACCCTATACCTTACCCTAACACTAACTCTAACCCTAACCCTATACCTTACCATTACCCTAACACTAACCCTAACCCTAACCCTCTACCTTACCATTACCCTAATACCTATACCGTTGGGAGGACAAAACACCAAACACTGCTCAGTGTTGATACAGAATTGAACAAAATAAAACATTGGCCCTTACTGTTCTACGCAGTGAGCAGCCGTCAGCACCCATTCCTCACTGACCAGAGACCCTGCACAGAAGTGGCCACGATTGTTGTGCAGACCGACCATCCAGGGATAACTGAATGGAGATATAGCCATGCCACATTCTGAGAGACGATGAGAGAGTTAAACATTGAGCATATGTGACCAAACTTCATATTTCAAATGCATTTTGTTGTGCCGCCACCATAGACTGTACCTAGGCTGCTACTCATGCAATGAAGTCGATTATTATTATTATTTTTTTTTATGACTTTAGTTTTAAAGGTGCATGAGATCTTTACTATGTTAACCATCCATTGTTTATACAGCTGAAAGGAGGAAACAAAAGTTGAAGAGTAAACTTGTTGAATCGGACACTTACTTGGCAGCATTGGTGGAGAATGAGTTGGTGGGGAGTGAGTTTGACAACTACCTGGAAGATGGAACATAAAAAAAAAACATGTCACGGTGGAACTGACATTGACTTGCATTATAATTGATATCACGCCCTTAGCAAACAATAGACAGAGTGTGAATGTTTTGATTTTTGTTTTTAGAAAAACCAGAGGAGCCACATTGAGGCTGGTTTGTTTTTCATATCTTTAAAGGTGCAGTGCACATGACACACTCAAATACCAACACAGGAGCGTCAGGGGAACAGGTGACAGGTGCAGTGGTTAACCAAAATGACCAAAATAATTTAGAATTCATTGACTTGACTGTATGTGTCTACGTGCCGTTATAAACGTGTGGCACTACATTTTTCAATTGAAGAATTTTGACCGATTGCACGAGGGCAAAAACATGGATTTTTCAAGCTCTGGGACAATCAACGTTTTTTAAATCACATACTCCTGATTTGATTGACATTATCTTAACCTTGGCAACGCTTTTCTTCAATAACTTGCTCCTCGAAAAAATTCAAGGACAAAAGGGAAGAAAAAATAGTCCATGGTAGAATAGTTTTTTACACTTTTACTGTTTGTGGGTTTAGGTTCTAAGGAAGACTATTAGGGCCACAGGAAGAAAAAAAGACGAGAGGACCAAGTTTTTTGCAATTCGAGAATAAAGCTGAAATTCAATAACGAAAAAAAAAAAGTCTACCTCTTTAAGACTACATCTAACCGCTCATATGACTGACTCAACATAATGCCTTGTGTAGATGAACTGGTGAAACTTCACTGCAAAGATGTAGCAGCCTATAGGCTCGGCCAGCTCCTCACATTGCTGTCTGTCACTCCCCTTACTGCATTTGATGGACCAGAAGAGTTGACCTTTTATTTTTCGCGATATTGAATTTTTGACTTTATTTATTCGTCTCATTCCAAAGTGCATTATAAGAAAAAAAATCTAGTTTTGTTCAGTATCGTTAAAAAAATAATAACTAAGTTAAATTACTGATAACATGAACGCTGACACTTTAAATACTTTAATTGATTTGTTTCTAAACATGCACTTGATTACATTATCGAATCAATAATTTAGATTTTCTTTTTTTTAGTCGATGAACGATTTTGGCTCCTCAAAATGCAAATTTATAAAAGTTAGATAGAAATTGCCAAAAATCTGTCTGTCTTACCTCTGGTTGAGAGAAGGATCACCGCGGTGACACCACACAGTAGCTGTTGGAGAGCCATTTCGCCAATGTCTCATTCACTCAGTCCTCAACCTTTTAATACCTTATTGTTTACACTCCACCCACATAAAATAATACACTTTGAGAACTTCCTGATAAGTTTGTGAGCAAAGGCATCTAGTGACTAGTCAAACATGTTTTTCTTGATTCCTGTTTGTTTGTCCGCAGCCGGCGCGTCAACTAGATGAACATTGAAGATTAATCACATGCTTCTGTGTACAAATGAAAAAATGCCTTTTATTGTGTAAGAGGTGGAACCACATTCCCAACATATCTTCACTTCACTTCACTATGTCAATTGATTAGAAATTGGTTCAATAAACACATTTGAAACCTATCCATTTGCATGTCTCATGTCATATTAGTAAGGTTATAGGATTCAAACGTTTTAAAGTTGCAGTATGTAGCTTTGGATGTGTCGGAGAAATTGAGATTTTCAAGTTAAAAACAACAGCATTAGTAGCTCTGTGTAAGGGGCTCTAAGGCCCCCTCACACATACAGGAATAAGCTTGCTATGTGTAAATTCTAAATTGTTCATATAAAGTATCTATCCACCCTTTATCTGTTGAAATGTGCCCCTCCATCACAGAACATAGGTCTGCAGACCAATCTACTGTACTTTATTTTTTACAGTTGCAGAGGAAAGAGTGCTGCCTGCTTAAGAAAAATCTGAAAAATAATGTTCATTCTGCATCTCAGGATTTGATATAGCCTCTCAAAGTGCATCAGATTGATGAATTTTCCTTTTTTTTTTTACAATATGTGAAACTGCATAGTGCACCTTTAACATAAGCAAACATACGTTTAAAAGAAAAATCAATCAAACAAAGCATTCTTACGTGAAGCTATGTGAATGATGCTACCCATCGTTCAACTGCCATAAACAGTTTTGTGCTCCGCTACCTCTTCTGAATTCTCAATGTGCAGTACACCCTGTGCTTTATTAAAGACTGTGGAATGTGTCCTACGATGTACCTTTACATTCTCACCGTGAGAAAGTCACTGTCTAACTGTGAAACTTCTATGCCAATAGATTGGAAATTGGTTCAAAAAATAACAAAACCTATCATGTCATATTAGTAAGGTTATAGGATTTTAACATTTTAAAGGTGCACTGTGTAACTTTGGGTGGGTCAGAGAAGTGAATATTTTCTACTGTATATTCTAATAACTGAATAAAGAAACTTTCCTCACAGGGAAATGTGATCCCTGGAACACTGTTTGAAGTTAGAAAAGCTTCCTGAAAAGTTACTGTTTGGTTGTTGTTTACAGCAGCAAGGCCCACAGTTTGGTTCCAGGTGCCTCCAAATGAATATATTTTGATTTATGATGATAGAATAATTCAATATTGAGAATTACATGTAGAGTAAATATGTGTTTGTAAACTAACGGCAGGATTTGCAAATGTAAACAAATCCCCCTCCTCTGAAACTGCACAGTGCACCTTAAAAAGGAATGCTTCACCGATACGGAAACAGCGTTCTGTCATTATAAAACCGCTATTATAATATAATGAATGAGGTTTTTCTTCCCTCAGGCTTTCCTCAGTCTTCCCTTGGCCCAGGTGTCCTGTTAATCCTAACACTACATGTATGCATGATGTTACATATGGGAAGATGTAGACAGTGAGACCATAAAACACTCTTTCTGCCTTTTCTCAGGCTAGGATGAACCCATTTCTATATGTTTGCACATTAAACTACACAGTTCATTACACCATACATTCATGTTTCCACCTGTGAAGTAGGTCTTTAACATAAGCAAAAAAAAATAAAACAAAGAATTCTTACGTGATGCTATGTGAATGCCGCTTGGCCATTATTCAACTGCCATAAAGTGTTTTGTGCTCCGCTACCACTTCTGAATTCTCAATGTGCACTACACCCTGTGCTTTATTAAAGACTGTGGGATGTGTCCTACGATGTACCTTTACATTCTCACCGTGAGAAAGTCACTGTCTAACTGTGAAGCTTCTGTGCCAATAGATTGGAAATTGGTTAAAAAAAAGTACAAAACCTATCATGTCATATTAGTAAGGTTATTGGATTTTAAGATTTTAAAGGTGCACTGTGTAACTTTGGGTGGGTCAGAGAAGTGAATATTTTCTACTGTATATTCTAATAACTGAATAAAGAAACTTTCCTCACAGGAAAATTAGATCCCTGGAACACTGTTTGAAGTTAGAAAGCTTCCTGAAAAGTTACTGTTTGGTTGTTGTTTACAGCAGCAGGGCCCACAGTTTGGTTTACAAACATATTCTAGTCCTATGTTTGGTTCCAGGTTCCTCCAAATTAACATATTTAGATTGATTTATGATATGATGATATAATTATTTAATACTAAGAATTACATGCAGGCTCTGTGAATATAAACAATTTCCCCTCTCTTGAAACGGCATAGTGCACCTTTAACATCAGCAAACATAAGTTAAAAAATAAAAATAATAATAATCATAAACAAATAATTGTTATGTAATGTGTTATGTATCTATGTGAATGACGCTAGGCCATTATTCAACTGCCATAAAGTGTTCCGTGCTCCGCTACCACTTCTGAATTCTTAAAGGGACACTGTGTAACATTTTAAGTAATTTATTAGCTAAAATCAATATCCTCATTCATAAATATGTCCTCATTGGTGTAAAATCACCTCTGCCAATAATCTGAATTATCCTCCTGAGCGGAGAATTACAAATATTAACATTACATTTTGAACATTGAGCAGGCAAGTCTTATGGAGGAATCCATGTTTTTGGAATGTCATCAGGTGCATTGTTTAAAATTTAGAATTGTTCTTGTCCTTGAAGGCCACTGTAGCTTCTGTTATTATTCTAAAGGGGTGGGGTTACCCAGGGAGCGTTGCATTCTAGAACTTTCTAGAACTTTCTAGATGATGTCATATTACACACTGCACCTT
>NC_137227.1:17848991-17873991 GCF_949987685.1 Ammodytes marinus
TGTGTGTGTGTGTGTGTGTGTGTGTGTGTGTGTGCGCGTATGTATGTGTGTCTATCTATTCAGCTGGGAAATGCTGATGACAACGCGGGGAGGCCAACACAATTAGCCACACAGACACACACACACACACACACACACACACCACAACCACACACACACACACACACACACACACACACACACAAAGCCTTGAGCATATATTCCCAAAACACACACCCTTGTATATCAGCTAACAACAGGAGAATACACTGGCGCGATAAACACACTGCTACACACGTACACAATGTGGAACAATGCTGGTGTCTGAGCTTGTGTGTTGAAAAACCTGCAGTTCAGTCCAGGCCAAGAAACCAAGGGAAAGGAAAATAACAGAAGTAAAACTCGCTAGCACACACACACACACACACACACAGACAGACAGACACACACACACACACACACACACACACACACACACACACACACACACACACACACACACACACACACACACACACACACACACACACACAGACACACACACACATACACAGACACACACACACAGACAGACAGACACACAAACAAACAACCACAGGCGCGCACGCACACACACACACAGACACAAACACACACACACACACACACACACATAGCAGGCACACACAGACACAAACACACACACATACACACAGACAGACAGACACACAAACAAACAACCACAGGCGCGCACGCACACACACACACAGACGCAAACACACACACACACACACACACACACACACACACACACACACAGTATAGAGAGCGACAGAGAGGTGAGCCCAGTCATGTCTACAAACTGCAGACGACTGGTGTTGAATACAAATATTAGATTTTTCAAAATCTTGTTTTAAAAGAACAGTTTCAGCTCGCAGTGAAGTTTCATGCAACACAAGCTCCAGCACATATAAGCTGCTAACCCAACCGTTAAAGGTGCAGTGTGTAGAATTTATTGTTATTATTATTTTTTTTTAGAACAGAGTTGGTAGAAATATATTATAATATTCATAAGTATGTTTCAATTAGTGTACTAAACACTTGAAAATAAAATAAAAGTTTTGTATTTTATTATATCTACGGTAAATAGGAATCTGGGTGCGCTGCCATGTTGCACCGCCATGATTCTACAGTTGCACAGAATGGACAAACTTAACGGCCCTGTGCATCTTTAAAAGTGGGCGTCTGTTGGAAGACCAAGAAGAAGAAGAAGAAGAAGTACAATCAAATGAATAACTAAATACATCTCCATTTTAATGGTGGTGTAGTGAACACTCTAGACTGCAGCCCTGCCATGCCCAACCCATTGTGTTTGTGTCATAAGCTAAACACTTTGAGCGCCTGTGTTGTCAAGGCGATTTCACTGATCGATCGATAGCTCATGTGCGGTTTTGGCAGCGATCGCTTTTAGATGTGTATCTGACCGAGTGAAGAAAGGGCCATTATCTCCGCCAGCTCACTTTAATCACACACTGTTATTGGGATCTGAGGCACTTGAGTGAACTGGGGGAATGGTGCAGTCTGTCTGTCTCACACACACACGTCTGTCTCACACATACACACACACACACACACACACACGCACACTGCACCCCACTCAATCATTTCAATTGATCAAGTGAATAGCGGAGGAAGAATGGGCTCAGAAGTCTCCAGGCGTATAGATGCCGCGGGAGTATCTGTCCGTTTGTGCCAGATGATGGCGAGCAAATTGAATTGGCAGGGATCCATTACTCTGCCTGTCTGTGTGTGTGTCTGTGTGTGTGTGTGTGTGTGTGTGTGTGTGTGTGTGTGTGTGTGTGTGTGTGTGTGTGTGTGTGTGTGTGTGTGTGTGAACAATAGTGAGTTCCCAAGCCTATTCTCAGAGATAGGGTCAATACTCTTTTTCCTCCCCATCATCCATTGGTTTCTGCAATTACTTTTAAAGCGAGTCACCGCGGGCCAAAACATTATTGTGAAGCATAAATCAAGTGTCCAATATGTCGGTGTTTATTTGACTAAACCTTGTCTGTTTGCGTCTGTATATTTCTCCTATACAAGCATCTTCAACTGCCATTATCTCAACATTATTTTTATTTTAAAAAAAAACAAATTGGACAAAAGTGGTAGTGTTTTTACTACACCAGCTGTTGTTCCTGGGGTGAGCGTATACCCCATGACAAAGGCATTAAGAAAAACTATTTAAAAATAGTATTCTTTGCACTGATAGCTCTCATTTGCTGTTACATGTCATCTATGATCATCAGAGGAAAAATTTGACTGTTTCAGAAATATTTAAACGTACCTCGTAGCACCTTTTATAGTATAGAAATCGAAGGCATGTTGGCGGACGAATAAATAGATAGAGAGACTGATGGATAATTGAGAATGTCTGCTCTCTAAAGTCAGTCAAAGTCAAATGTATTTCTATTGCACATTTAAAAACAACATCAGTTGACCAAAGTGCTGCACAAGATACAATAGAAAACAACATATAAGATACATGAGGAAAAAAAAAGTGAGGCGTGTCAAAGTCTAAGAGCAATAGATAAGAGCACAGCTGGAGAAAGTTCACACACACACACACACACACACACACACACACACACACACACACACACACACAACAGCCTGCTGCTATATGCTTTGTCACAGTCAACACTATACCAGTGAAACTCCAGAGCTCAGTCCACAGTCAGTCTGTCCTGTCTCCCCTCCGAGGACACAAAATCAATTTCTGCACCTTTAAACCTCTCCGGGGCTGGCTGTCACTTACACACACACACAAACACACAGTTTCACTCAATCACACACACAAACACAGTTTCACTCTCTCACACACACACACACACACACACACACACACACACACAGCTGCAGGTAGAATAGTTTCTGAATCAGAGCCGTCTTATTGATCCAAACACATCTCTCTCAAGACCTGTAACTGCTGGACAAACTTCAGCCTCCAGTGATCAGCGTGTGGAGAAAGGCCTTTTCAGATAGTTTGACTGTGTGGGAAAATTAAGCAACAGCTCAAGACAGGCTGTGGAATGTGCTCATTATATACCACAGTTAAAGCTGGGGTGGAGGATTTGGGGAGAAAATAGCAGTTGGGATAGAGATTTGAATCCAAATACCTCAACCGCTCCACTTGTTCTCTTTGGTCCCCCTCCCCTATGGTCCCTCCCTGACACGCTCTACACCAACAACGTCGGTGCCAAAATGAATGGACAGTCCCAACAGCCAATAAGAACAGAGAGTCGGAGCCTCGCTCTGATTGGTCAAAGTGTGCAGCTCATGTTAACTTTGACCAATCAGAAATCATATACCCCAGCTTTAAGGGGCGTTGTTCGGCCCGACACAAAGTACTCCACTTACATTATGGTTGCGTTCCAAATCGCATACTCTTTCTTTTTTCTATTCTACATACTACATCTGACGATAAAAATAATCTAGTTACGATGCAGTAGGCATACTATTGGGACATACTTTACTCTCTTATTTCATCATAACATTGCGCCTTGATCTTGCCTCTTGCTTTTATATCCGGCGCATCCCTGTTTGTTTTCATATGGAGGCTTCGTCGATGTGACGTCACTTCACGTGCGCACTGGATTGTGGGTCAGAATCGCCCAAATAGGATGCAGTTTTCAACACTAACAATCTTGGCCGCATGAAGTAGGACATCCGGGTACTTCTAACCATCCTAAATCTGGCCACAAGAATCGGGACATCCTAAATCTTTTTTCTACCATACTATATAGTAGAAAGTATGCGATTCGGAACGCAACCTTTGTTACACTCCAGATGGAAAGAGGCACTTGAGTTAAGATGTCTATCGAATATTTTAAAAAGGTCAAGAATAAACATTGGAGCTCAACTAGACAAGGTCACACCGGCACTGAATAACTAGGCTGCACTTATTGTACGTGCAGCGTAAGATACAGGCTTCCTCAAGGGGACAATGATGTATAATTGATTTGAATATATCTAATATATCATTATAGACTCAAAAAGTCCAAAATGGCTACAGTAGAATTGTTAAATAAACAGAAAAACAGTTATTATACCACCTAATGAGTCTAAAGAAGAACTGATGGGATTTTTTGTTCTGAATATTTGACTGGGCTCATAAAGCACAATGCAAAAGGCTGTGCAACATGGTGCTTTACTGACCTCTAGTGGACACACAAGATAACCACGTCAGGTTAAAAAAATATACAGTTTGAGCTCTTATCAAACAGCTTCCTCGTGATATAAGGTCAGTATAAACGGCTATAAGATATCAATAACTTTTCAAATTTGCCAAAGATTAGCCTGCTTTGATTACAGTGACAAAGAGGAATACATATTTTTTTATTAATTAAAAAGATGCACTTTGCAGTTTCAGAGGAGGGGGATTTGTTTACATTTGCAGAGCCTGCAGTTAGTTCACAAAACATTTTCTCTTCATGGAATTCTTAGTATTGAATAATTCTATCAACATGAAACAAAACTGAATTATTTTGAGGAACCTGGAACCAAACGTGAGACTAGAATATGTTTGTAAACCAAACTGTGGGCCCTGCTGCTGTAAACAACAACAACAGTGAAACAGTAACTTTTCAGGAAGCTTTCTAATTTCAAACTGTGTTCCAGGGATCACATTTTCCTGTGAAGAAAAGTTTGTTTGTTCAGTTATGAGAATAAACCTTAGAAAATGTTTCACTTCTCTGACACACCTAAATAGTGAACCTTTAATTTGCTTTTACTGATTGGTAAGTTCTACATCAACAAATGCAAATTGAATGAACATTTTTGCAATACATTTTGTTAATAACCGTTTGGGTTTTTCTCTTCTGCTGTGCTGCTGAAAACAATAAATAATTTAAAAAAAGATGAGATGTATAAGGTCAAAGTTTAAAATTTCTATAACAAACTTTATTTTAAAGAGTTGGCATGACAGCATCACGCATTCGTTTTTTATACAAAATAATAATTAGCAAAGCGATATAAACATGATAAACACTGTACAATATAGGAAAATACACACATGTATAACTGCCAACTTCAACATCATATGCAAACCTGTAAAAGCGCGTGGGCCAGTGCATACTTTATCGGTAAAAAAATAATGTCAAAAAGTGCCCCCTTTTTAAAATCTCTCCATATACACATGCAGAGGGATTTAGGGATACTAATTAATAACCACTTTTCTTGTTTGTTTTAAATAAAAAAGTTATAAAATGAATGCCCGGTGAAAAATACGTAACACTAAAACAAAAGTCATTAACAATTGGAACATTATACACTGGCAAACTTTCTTAAGAACACAATGGCATTGAACATTAAAACGCTTTTACAAAAAATCACAAATTGGAATTAAAAGTTTATTTCCAATATTACATATAAAAGAAGGACAGACAGACAGGACTGGATGGACTACGTTGATAAATATTAAACATATTAACAGAATATAATATAATATATACAACTGTGAAGGGAAAAGTACCTTGAACTATTTTCACTCCATTTTAACCGACTCGGATTTGATTTCCATTTTAACTGGCTCGGTCTTCACTTCCGTTTTAATTTCCATTTTCACTTCTGTTTTAATTTCTGTTTTGACTTCTGGGCCGGCGTCTTCTTCTTTCAAACTTAACACTTTCTCCAAAATGTCGCTGTCCACCACCGGTAGGGAGGCGACTTCAAAGAACACCCTGAAAAACAGATGTTCACAAAATGCATTATAATTCTGATCACTTTTTTTTTTTTTTTTAAACCTTTATTTATACAGGTATATCCCATTGAGACCGAAGACTCTTTTGCAAGGGAGACCTGTTTTCCTTTCCCACGTTACCATTCACACGAGGCAAGGTGGGTGAAGTGTCTTGCCCAAGGACACAACAACCATGACACAGGTGGCAGGGCGGGGATCGAACCTCCAACCCTTTGATCATCGGCCGACCCGCTCTACCAACTGAGCCACAGTCGCTTTCCTCTATATTATTTCAACTAATGGGACGGGGTGTTGAAGGTGATTTTGAGGATCGCTTGTTGTAAAAATCACTTTTTTGTCAAAATGAGAGAATATCTCCTCACGATCCGCTACTTGTCCGTACTGTGTTGTGTTGTCAATCAACACATAGCCTAGTATACAGGTATGTACACAAAAGGGGTGCCATCGTTACTTGCAGCATACCAGTTTACAGAGCCTAGGCTGTGTATTAACACCAGATTTTTTTTACCAGCTCACAAGCATGGATAGGTTAGTGTATTTTGAGAAGATATTCACTTGATTTTTGACAACAAACATTTCTCCAGAATCACTGACTCCACCTTTAGTTTAGTTTACTTAACTTATACACAAGTATAAAAAAAACACATAGTGCTAAAACAAAGAACACGTCTGGCTGCATATTGGGTGTATTAGAGTACAAAAACACACGCACATAAGCACACACACACACACAAACTATATGTATAAATAAAAAAAACAATGCAGAACAATAAAAGAAAATCAAACTAAATAGAAGACAGTGATACAATAAAGAAAAAAATCGGTTTAATTCAGCTACAATACATTTAAACATATTCTTCCGATAGAGGGGACACTTACTTGTGAGCGTATTTGCACCTGATGGACCGGAGTTTGTCGTCAGCGGGAGCCAGGAGCATGGCGTGCAGTTTCCTAGCAACCGGAGCCAGGTGTGAGGTGTGGTACCCGGAGTGGAACTGAAGGATGGGAGACTGAGCGGAACAACAGGCACAGAGTTAGAACTGGTAATGATCGATCGATCTATCTATCTATCTATCTATCTATCTATCTATCTATCTATCTATCTATCCATCTATCCATCTATCCATCCATCCATCTATCTATCCATCTATCTATCTATATCCATCCATCCATCCATCTATATCCATCCATCCATCCATCTATATCCATCCATCCATCCATCTATCTATCTATCTATCCATCTATCCATCGTAAGACTCCTTGGCAGCATTCACTATGAGAAACACAGACATTTCTAGGCAAAGCAAAACATTCAGTGACACCTCATTCCATTCCGTTTGAGAGACTTCAGACCGTTTGACATCTTTTCATCTCTCCACACACACACACACACGCACGCACACACACACCTACTTTTACTTTTCCTCAAATCCATCACTCCATCCAATTCTGTCCATCACACACACACACACACACACACACACACACACACACACAGCCTGGAAATCCAGAACTGCCGCTACGCACTGGCAAATTAAATGTGCTGCGCCTGTTGGTCTGGACACTCTCCATTGAAGCTCATTAAATATGTCAAGAAATCCTGAGCTACGTTTCAATTGGTTCTATCTGATATGTATGGTGCTCTGGGGCGGACGTAACCGGATGACGACAGTGCTGTGCATGCGCCATCGAAGCCGTGATAGTAAACATCAAAGATGGCTGCGGATATGTTACACATTACACAAAATCAATGCTCGGGTTTCGTAAATCAAGTTTACATTTTTTATTTATTTATATATATATATATATATATATATATATATATATATATATATATATATATATATATACAGTCAAGTGCGAAAGTTTGTGAACCCCTTGAACATTTTGGAATTTTATTTATTTTTACCATTAATAATTCATTTTTATCAATGCCAGTATTTTTTATATGAAATAACTAGTGGTGGGCCGTTATCGGCGTTAACGTGCTGCGTTAACGCAAGACTCTTATCGGCGATAAAAAAAATATCGCCGTTAATCTCTTATTCCACCTCCTGTTCGGCTCAGGGGAGATAATAATAGCCGGGGGCCGTTGTTGACACTTGAGGAGCCTTTATTCTCTCACACACCCGCCGCTCTCTCTCTCCATCACTTGCCCACGACACAATCGGGTATTGGAACGCAGGGTGGGTGTGTGTGGCCACCGGTCGCCACGTGACTATAAGTTTCCAAGTTTTAAACACTTCTATCTCTTCAACGTCACCGTACCCGAATCCTAAATATCCCCTTAGCAGACGCTATATTTCATCGGGGGGAAAACTTTGTTTTGCGCCACAGTTCGGCCGTAATGCTGCTGCTGCACACACACACACACACACACACACACACACACACACAGACACAGACACAGGCGCACACACACATGCTGCATGTCAGAGAGGGGTGCTACCAAAAAGACGAGAGGAGCGGTTGGAGCAGTTGGAGCGTTTAGAGACACATGCGTGCACATTTATTTACATAAAATCGCAATCGCAGTCATTTGTGCAGTTATGTAAAATGTTTCACTAAGGAAAATTACAGAAAAAGTAACGCACAGTGACTTTGATGAGTAACTTTAATCTGATTACTGGTTTGGAGATAGTAACGCGTTAGATTACTCGTTACTGAAAAAAGAGGTCCGATGCCGGTAACGCGTTACTAAGTAACATCTTGTTGAACATTATTTATTTTCATCACCAATTATCATAGTAGAACAGCTTCCTCAAGCAGATGAGCCCCTGGTCTGATGCGCCACAGCTTGAGAAACACGTTCTCAAAGACTTACTTTGAGTCATTATTTAGGAGCACACACATATTATGAATGAATTCAAATGAGACATTTTAATCTAGATTAATCTAGATTAATTCCAAAATTAATCTAGATTAATCTAGATTAAAAAAATTAATCTATGCCCACCTCTAGAAATAACACATGTTTGTTTATCAATTCAACATTTTTCTTTTCCAGAAATCAATTGTTAAAACAGATAAAACAAATTATTTGACGAATGTTGTATGTGCAAAAGTTTGTGAACCCTGAGCTGCATTGCTTAAATCGAGCACGTTGACACAATCAGGTGGGCCAAATTGGTTGATGAAATAGACCAATGTAATGAGAGATCTTTAGGAAAGAAATTGGGTGGCACTAGATAAAACAGAGATAAAACCAGGTCAGTTTAGGCTCACCAAAGTGAACCCATACAGGTCAGACATGCTAAAAGGGAAACAAATCTCAGAGGATCTCAGGAATAGAGTTGTGATGTTGCACATTTGTCTGAGGACAGTTATAAATTCATAAAAAAAAAATTGAGCTCAATCGGTCCACCGTGAGGCAAATCATCTACAAATGGAGAGCTTTAAGAGTGACTTAACATCTGCCTAGAAGTGGACTTCCTTCAAAAATATCCTCAAGCGCCACAAGAAAAGTGATTTTTCAGGTAAAAGCCAACCCAAACATTACATCTGGAGATTTGCAGACAATTTGAAACCACCATTATTCACTTGGGAGAAGGTTCTCTAGGTGGTAGGCAAAATTGCGTTTTTGCCCAAACATGGCGGTTTTGGTTATGACCAAACAGTTCAATTTTGGACTAATCTGTCCACAGAATAAGACTTCAGGTATCTCCAGGTGCTCTCTGGCAAAGTTGTGACAAGCAGTTTTGTTCTTTTTTGAGAGCAGAGGCTTCTTCAGCAACCATCCCATGAAAGCCATGTTGACTGAGTTTTCTTCTTATTGTGGAACCATGCACATCTGTCCCAGATGCTGCACGAGAGGTCTGCAAATCACTAGATGTAATGTTTGGGTTGGCTTTTAACTGAAAAATCACTTATCTTGTGGCGCTTGTGGATATTTTTGAAGGAAGTCCACTTCTAGGCAGATGTTCAGTCACTCTTAAAGCTCTCCATTTGTAGATGATTTGCCTCACGGTGGACCGATGGAGCTCAAACTTTTTTTTAAATAATTTATAGCTGTCCCCAGACAAATGTGCAGCATCACAACTCTATTCCTGAGATCCTCAGAGATTTGTTTCCCTTTTAGCATGTCTGACCTGTATGGGTTCACTTTGGTGAGCCTAAACTGACCTGGTTTTATCTCCGTTTTATCTAGTGCCACCCAATTTCTTTCCTAAAGATCTCTCATTACATTGGTCTATTTCATCAACCAATTTGGCCCACCTGATTGTGTCAACCTGCTCGATTTAAGCAATGCAGCTCAGGGTTCACAAACTTTTGCACATACAACATTCGTCAAATAATTTGTTTTATCTGTTTTAACAATTGATTTCTGGAAAAGAAAAATGTTGAATTGATAAACAAACATGTGTTATTTCATATAAAAAATACTGGCATTGATAAAAATGAATTATTAATGGTAAAAATAAATAAAATTCCAAAATGTTCAAGGGGTTCACAAACTTTCGCACTTGACTGTGTATATATTAGTGGTGGGCCGTTATCGGCGTTAACGTGCTGCGTTAACGCAAGACTCTTATCGGCGATAAAAAAAATATCGCCGTTAATCTCTTATTCCACCTCCTGTTCGGCTCAGGGGAGA
Organism: Ammodytes marinus; assembly: GCF_949987685.1. Taxonomy (NCBI): domain Eukaryota; kingdom Metazoa; phylum Chordata; class Actinopteri; order Uranoscopiformes; family Ammodytidae; genus Ammodytes; species Ammodytes marinus. The sequence continues at coordinate 17,859,302 of NC_137227.1, forward strand.
TAATAATAGCCGGGGGCCGTTGTTGACACTTGAGGAGCCTTTATTCTCTCACACACCCGCCGCTCTCTCTCTCCATCACTTGCCCACGACACAATCGGGTATTGGAACGCAGGGTGGGTGTGTGTGGCCACCGGTCGCCACGTGACTATAAGTTTCCAAGTTTTAAACACTTCTATCTCTTCAACGTCACCGTACCCGAATCCTAAATATCCCCTTAGCAGACGCTATATTTCATCGGGGGGAAAACTTTGTTTTGCGCCACAGTTCGGCCGTAATGCTGCTGCACACACACACACACACACACACACACACACACACACACAGACACAGACACAGGCGCACACACACACGCTGCATGTCAGAGAGGGGTGCTACCAAAAAGACGAGAGGAGCGGTTGGAGCAGTTGGAGCGTTTAGAGACACATGCGTGCACATTTATTTACATAAAATCGCAATCGCAGTCATTTGTGCAGTTATGTAAAATGTTTCACTAAGGAAAATTACAGAAAAAGTAACGCACAGTGACTTTGATGAGTAACTTTAATCTGATTACTGGTTTGGAGATAGTAACGCGTTAGATTACTCGTTACTGAAAAAAGAGGTCCGATGCCGGTAACGCGTTACTAAGTAACATCTTGTTGAACATTATTTATTTTCATCACCAATTATCATAGTAGAACAGCTTCCTCAAGCAGATGAGCCCCTGGTCTGATGCGCCACCTGGCTTGAGAAACACGTTCTCAAAGACTTACTTTGAGTCATTATTTAGGGAGCACACACATATTATGAATGAATTCAAATGAGACATTTTAATCTATGCCCACCTCTAGTATATATGTATATGTATATATATATATATATATATATATATATATATATATATATATATATATATATATATATATATATATATATATATATTATACCCACATTTTTATTCCAATTTAATTTCTAAAAATTGCAGAACGACTATCATGATCTGATTTTGGAGTGCGGGCAAGAAGAACATGTCATTAGCTATGATCCTTTGCACTACTGCTGCAATGATAACCGATATACACACGGGCCAACTGTTGATATTTAAATTGAAAAGAAGGACTGTCTACTAGACCGAGCTGCAGGCTAGATCTTCATGCAGAGAACAGTGGAGAGAAGCCGCCATTATAATCTTCTTTGATACAACAAAAAAAAAAACACACTTCCCAGCTGTGTTGCAGAGGAAAATGATTAAAGACTAAAAGGCTAACAGAACACATTAGCACTAGATCCAAAAGTGGCTCCAGCTTAAAGGCCGTTTCAGACGGTAGCTCCCCGTGTGAAGTGACGGGCGGAGGAGCGCGATTATGATTTTTCAACCGCCGCGACAAAAAGATAAACAGTTCTCAACTTTTTCAATGGTCTCAATGGGATTTACCTGTATAAATAAAAGGTTAAATAAAAATGTAATTAATTAAATAAAAAAAAAAAAAAACAGTGTGAAGATGATGCTGTTGGACTCACCCATCCCCCCAGGTCTTTGGTGACCAGAGCCAGCAGCAGACAGGCGGAGGCCAGCAGAGAGCCGCGCTCACACACCAGAGCCATGTCCATCAGACTGAGCTCACAGTAGAACCGCGCCAGGGTCAGAGTGTCCATCCCCGCACTCACACACTGCAGGGAGCGCAGGGGAAAGACTGTCAGAGGGCAGTAATGGGACAACACACACACACACACAGTATTCTACTACTATTGGTCAAACCGAAATGTTTTTTTTTTCCCCTAGTGGGCCGATATTTATAGAGCCGATATATGTATTGAATAAATGTAGAGAGAAAAATATTTGAAAATAAAAAAGTGTAAACATTGTCTATTGCATTTGGCCTTCCCTGTTCCCTTCCCTTGACTCTAGTTAAAGCTGGGGTGTGTGATTTCTGATTGGTCAAAATTAACATGAATGGTACACTTTGACCAATCAGAGCGAGGCTCCGATTCTATATATAAAAAAATAAATAAAAAAAATCCGATTCTCTGTTCTTATTGGCTGTTGGGACTGTCAACTGTTTAAATCTCTATCCCAACTGCTATTTTCTCCCCAAATTCTCCACCCCAGCTTTAAATACTGCCATAAGGGACTCTGGGATTTCTGTTTAGCCGTCTGTTAATATTAAAATAGAAGAAAATACCAGCAGCCACACTGACGAGGTTGCCGGCAGTGTTTTTTTTTATAAAATCGGCCACGTGGGCTCATGTATAGGCCGCTGTCTTAAAATGCCATTTATCAGCCTAAACAACCAAACGGCTCTCCACACCCATTCAATGAAATCTCACACACACACACACGCAAACACACAGTCACACACACACACACACCTTGGCATAGCGTCTGAGGAAGCGGTATGGGATGGGGATGTTGATGTCGAAGCGGAGTGTCTGCAGGATGGTCGCCTCTGTGTCTATAAGCTCCTCCCTCTTGTACGCATCATCGCAGATATACAGGAAGTCGTCTACGCACGGCGGACTGCGCTCCTAAAAAAGGGGCAAAATAAATAAATAAATAATATTAATAAATAAATTATAAAATATAACAAGAAGCAGCGTCAGAGGGGGCGCCCTTAGCTCAGTTGGTAGGGCGTCCCCCCCATGGGCCTCGGCCAGCAGCGGACCCGGGTTCGATTCCAGCCCGCGGTCGTCCTCTGCATGTCACTCCCCTCTCTGCCCCATTTCAACTCTGTCTCTACACTATCAATAAAGCATAAAAATGCCAAAAAAAAATATATAAAAAGAAAAAGAAAAAAAAGAAGAAGCAGTGTCAGGGTCAGAAAAAAAAACTACAGTTTCTATAAAGTAAAAAAAAAAAAAAATTTGATTATTTTTTTAAAAACTTTCAACAGCTACTTCTGGCGAGAATCACCGGCTCATCATCATCATCATCATCTTCAGAATAAATCCCAGTGCTCGTGCTGAAACCCCAAAGCTAAATCCCCCGATAAGAGAAGGCTTTATGAGGGATTCTGTGTTAACCTTCAAAGGGCAAACTGATATTTCACTCACGTCACGGTCAACTAAAGAACTGAGCCTGAAAATCCACTCTACTACTAACTGGTAGAATCATTTGAACAAAACGTCCCTGGCCTTAAAGGGACACTGTGTAACATTTTAAGTAATTTATTAACTTAAATCAATATCCTCATTCATAAATATGTCCTCATTGGTGTAAAATCACCTCTGACAATAATCTGAATTATCCACCTGAGCAGAGAATTACAAATATTAATATTACATTTTGTACATTGAGCAGGCAAGTCTTATGGAGGAATCCATGTTTTTGGAATGTCATCAGGTGCATTGTTTAGAATTTAGAATTATTCTTGTCCTTGAAGGCCACTGTATCTTCTGTTATTATTCAAAAGGGGTGGGGTTACCCAGGAAGCGTTGCATTCTAGAACATTCTTGATGATGTCATTTTACACACTGCACCTTTAAGGTGATAAACTGCAGCTGAAAAGGGTAAAACTCTTAACTAATAGATGATATTATGAAGTTCTGGCAGTTGTTACTTACAGCACATTAAAAATATATTTGTTGTATTACAATTGTTTCTAAAATGTTTGAATAAAAACACAAACATCCATTTTAGACCATTTCTGTCCAATAGCATGAAAGTGTTTCTGACCTCAAACTTGATGAGCATGGCGGTGGATCCGACCAGCTGCAGCATCTCCCGGTGTACGGATAGCTGTCACTCAAGAGATCGCGCCAATACATTTTAACCTCCAAAAAGAATAAAAACTAGCCCGCTGGAAAAAAATTCACCCCCCTTAGTGTTGTCATGGAGATATGACCTGAACATACAGACTAGAATGGTTTTGTGGACCAGGCTGTAAATAGGTTTAATAGACTTTGAAAACGGCCTGTCTTAACAAGTGAGTCAAAGAAAAATTGCTCAGTCTTGGTACCACCTCCCCTGTGGCCACCGGAAGGTACTACAATTTTGGTCACTTCCTTATTGGATGCTGGTAAAAATCGCTGAGGTTGGGGCTTGAGGTACACACACTAGGGTTAGATTTATATACGTGTTTATATATATACAGTGGAGGAAATAAGTATTTGATCCCTCACTGATTTTGTAAGTTTGCCCACTTACAATGAAATGAACGGTCTATCATTTTAAAGCTAGGTTTATTTTAACAGTGATAGACAGAATATCAAAAAGAAAATCCAGAAAAATCACATGAAAAAAAGATAGAAATTATTTTGCATTTCATTGAGTGAAATAAGTATTTGATCCCCTATCAAAACATTGCTTAGTACTTAATGGAGAAACCCTTGTCACTTCCGTATTGGATGCTGGTAAAAAGCGCCAAGGTTGGGGCTTGATTCTGACCTCAAACTTGGATGCGATGAGCATGGCGGTGGACCCGACCAGCTGCAGCAGCTCGCGGTGGACGGGCGTGACGGCCAGGTAGTGATCCACCAGAGACACCGCCAGGTACAGCGTCTCATGGTACAGCTCAAAGTTCTCCTGTCCAAGTCAAAGGCAAATTAATTTCTTTAGCACAGTTTCAAATACAACATCAGTTTAGGCCCGTCACGATAACACATTTTGCTGAGCGATTAATTGCCTCAAATCATTGCGATAAGCGATAATATGGCCGTTTTGAGACCATTTTCAACTCATATAATGATACTGGCATAATAATGCAAGTACACCCTTTCACAAATCAATACCGGGGCACCAGACAAACTTGTTTTACTAGTCGCACTGGCGCCCCTAACTCAAAAAAAAAGGGGCACATTAAATGGACCTTGAATGCATCTATTCACATTTTCCCAATTGTAACTATATTAGGCCTACTGATAGTGTATTGCCAGCATGTTTTGGACCACAGTGTTTTTAACAACATCAGCTGTTGTTCCTGGGGGAGCGTAGCCATGACAAAGGCATTAAGAAAAACTATTTTCGAAAATATATGAAAAGTTATTCGTGGCTACTTTGAAAAGCTTATCTAAAATCTCATTGTATAGTGAGTGACAGTAAAATTGTTTTCCATCTCTCTCTCTCTCACACACACACACACACACACACACTTAAGTAGAACTAGATAAGTAATCAAACTTGGCTTTAATGTGATTCAGTTTCCAGCTGAGAATCCCCCTTGCTGTTTATAATTACGTGTTTCCACAAAACTCCATTTATTGGAATCCTCCCCCTGGAGTTTTAATCAGCAACGATCACACTTCCAATCTACAGACTTGATTACCTCATCCACTCGCCACCCTTCACTTCTTTTAACAACATTTAACAGAACAAACTGTGGCTGCTGGTCGACAAACACTTCACGGGCGCTCCGGTGGCGTAGTGGATAGAGCGCGTACCATATTGGCTCCAGCCTTCGTTGCAGTGGTCGCGGGATCAAATCCGACCAGTGGACCTTCACTGCAGGTCATCCCCCCTCTCTCTCTCTCTCTCTCTGTCTCCCCATTTCAACTCTGTACTGTCTAAAATGCCAAAATAAAAACGTAAAAAAATAAAACACACACACACACACACACTCACCTGAACTTCAACCAGCCAGTCTATGAGGATGGCTCTCATCTCTGGGTTGAGACTGGGCTGTGTGGGCATGTAGTTAACCAGGACAAACTTCTCCTTCAAAATAAAAGTACAAAAAAAAACAACAACATTAGGATTTTGTCTCTAAAAAAACCTGTCCTTTGAAAAATTATATTAAAGGCCTACTTCACCGGTGGGAATGTGAAGGTGTATTGAATTCTGAGATCCTATGTAGTATAAATGTGCAAAACAAATTGAAATTGGGTCATCCTAGCCTGAGAAAAGGCAGAAAGAGTGTTTTATGGTCTGACTGTCTAACCCTACATTTCTCTTACTGTGATGTCACCATGCCAACCGGTGAAGTAGGCCTTTAAGGGAAAGTGTGGACTATGTTTATTAATCATGTTTAGTCAAGGAATGTGTTATATATTATAAAATGGCCGACCTCTCTCTGTTTGAGGTAGTCAAAGATGTCCTTGGCGTACTCCGGACACAGGTAGCAGTCTTCGGTGCTTTCAGAGTCGATGTCAAACTCGGCGGGGATCTGAAGAGATGGAGGGAATGTGAGTAAAAGGAGGAGAACATTTAATGCTTCTGTGGGGGAAATGGTCCAGTGTTTTTGTCCAATGTGTTTTTTTTTTTTTTAAAAGGGGCACTGTGTAATGTGACATCATCAAGAAAGTTCTACAAAGTTCTAGAATGCAACGCTCCCTGGGTAACCCCGACCCTTTCGAATAATAACAGAAGCTACAGTGGCCTTCAAGGACAAGAACAATTCTAAATTCTAAACAATGCACCTGATGCCATTCCAAAAACATGGATTCCTCCATACGACTTGCCCGCTCAATGGACAAAATGTAACATTAATATTTGTAATTCTCGGCTCAGGAGGATAATTCAGATTATTGGCAGAAGTGATTTTACACCAATGAGGACATATTTATGAATGAGGATATTGATTTTAGCTAATACATTACTTTAAATGTTACACAGTGCCCCTTTAACACCTTTTTTTAATATTTTTTTTTTTGGCATTTTTATGCTTTATTGACAGTGTAGAGACAGAGTTGAAATGGGGCAGAGAGGGGAGTGACATGCAGAGAACGACCGCAGGCTGGAATCGAACCCGGGTCTGCTGCTGGCCGAGGCCCATGGGGGGGGACGCCCTACCAACTGAGCTAAGGGCGCCCCTGGTTTCTTGTTTTAATATACCTTGAGTTGGCACTACGAATATCCTTGTATAAGTGACAGTACAATAACAATAAAGGCTATGTATATTATCGTGCCCTGCGTTCCAATCCCCATACCATCTACTATTTAGTATGGTAGAAAAAAAGATTAACAATTATTATGGTCAGATTAAGTATGCTTAAAAAATACCCGGATGTCGACTACATCAGGCCGAGATTTTGAGGGTTAAAATCAGCATTCTATTTGGGCGATTCTGACCCACAATCCAGTGCACGACGGAACTGACAAGATCAAGGCGCGATGTAATGAGGAAATAAATAAGTAAAAGTGCATCCCAATTCTATGTTTACTGCATCCTTACTAGATTAGTTTTATAGTCAGCTGTAGTATGTAGAATAGAAAAAAAAAAAAAGGAAGCGATTTGGAACCCAGCCCTGGTTTCCTGACCTGTTGTTTGAGGAGGTGTGCTGGAACCTTCCGGTCGGCGAGGGTCAGGGCAGCAGCGTTCAGCTCGTCTACTGTCACTGCTACTTCCTCCTCCTCCTCTTTCTTCACCTCTAACTCTTCCTCCTTTACACTGGTATTCTCTCCATCAGCGGCCGTTCCCTCCGAACTCACGGACGAAGACCTGACAGTTTGTTTAAATCGATTAGTGAAAAGTTTAGTTTGTTTTAATTAATCAAAAAGGTGAAGTGGAGCGAGCGATTCCGAAGAACGCTTGTTGTCAAAATGAACAGATGAAAATGAGCGTATAGCCAACTCTGGTGCTGCAAATGAGCTGTGCATTGTGCATGCAAAAAGTAAATAAAATAAAAAAAATCACTTTAGATCAAAATCAGTGAATATCTCCTCACGATCAGCATCAGCCACTTGTCTGTACTGTGTGTGCAGTAAAAAAAACAAAAAAACAATTGTTAACACAGCCTAGGCTCTGTAAACTGGTATGTAAACAAACAGGGACCAACCCGTGCCAGTTTTCAGAGCATAGGCTGTGTATTTCCATCAGATTATATATATATATATTTTTTTTTACATCGCATACAGTACAGGCAGGTAGCAGATCTTGTCGAGATATTCACTGATTTTGACAAAAAGTGTTCTCCAGAATCACTGCCTCCACCCCCGGAGAGTAAATGATGCTAAACTTTACTTTGTCAGGTTGGCTTCATTCTTGGTGGACACCGAGGGGGCGCTTGTTTTCTTCACCTGCTTCTTGGCGGCGGTTCCTTTCTTCCGCCCCGGGAGGCTGATCTGAACCCGGTGAGCCTGAGGACAACAGACAAAATTAAATTACCATTTTAGCACTTTTTTTGTTTGTTTTTGTTTTAACCCATGGGCTACATTTGAAAATGACTCACTAAATCTTATTTGTATTCCTCTTAAATAACTCTAACAAGTGATGGTACTGTAACTCATCAGTGCCAGACAAACACAGCGCTGGTTTCACACCGCGGTGAAGCAGCAAAGAACACACATTAACACCAGCGTGCGCCCAGGCAGCTACACATTCAAACCAACACCTTTGGGAGCGTGTCACTCACTCACTCACAACATTTCAGCTTATGCGCCATTTGTGTCAAACATTTTCTTTAAATATCTACTTCTGGAAAACTGTTTTAACTTGACAAAAATCATTCAAATCATCTTTTATGTACCCAATCTGTTTGCTGTGAAACTTGATAAATAGTAACAACGGTTGGGCTTTGATTGTGCCTTGCTGACAGTCCCGAGTGTACGGCAGTAGGAGTAGGGACGCACTTTCAGAAACTACAAACAAATGCTATATTAGTCTTTCTGAGTCTTTCAATTGGCATCTTAAAATCGGGCAGCAGTGGCGAAGTGGGCAGGGAGGTCGCCTCTGGAGTGCAGGGTCAGAGGTTCGATCCCCTGCCTACCCGCCACTTGTCTAAGTGTCCTTGGGCAAGACATTGAACCCCGAATTGCTCCCGATAGCTTGCACCCTGCGTGGTAGCTGCTGCTAAAGGTGTATGAATGCGAGTGTGAATGGGTGAATGTGTACAAAACAATGTAAAGCGCTTTGAGTCTGTGAAAAACCAGGGAAAAGCGATATATAAGTGGAGTCCATTTACCATTTAAAATCATCACAATCAAGCTCATTCCAACCAGGTTAAGTACAATTCCAACTGTGGTTTTGGACACCGTGCGACCACCACCAAAAGCATTTGGAAACCGTTTCAGTGTCCAACTTACTGTGCTGTCGCTGTGCGGACGAAACTCAGACAGACACTGACTGAAAGCCTGTCGTCAAAAGTAACATATAGACAGTTTTTCCATTATAAAAAGGCGCTACGAAGAACTTTTAAAATATTTCTGAAACAGTCTAATTTTTCCTCTGATGATCATAAATGGCATGTAACAGCAAACGAGACCATCAGTGCAAAGAATGCTATTTTTATATAGTTTTTCTTAATGCCTTTGTCATGGGTATACGCTCCCCTTTGGACACAGCTGGCATAGTAAAAACACTACCGCTTTTGTCCAAAGGGGGGAGCAAGAATTAACACAAACTGAAAGTTCCTCGGAGCACCTTTTACTTGTAAATATACGTACATAAATATTATCTTTGTGTATAGGATTGTTGCTCTAATTTTAGCCATTTCTCTATTGGGACTTTAACAGCTTTAAGAAAGAAAGAAAAAATATATATAAATATATATATAGAAAAAATAATAATCGAATTCCTTGCTTGTGTTCACATACTTGGCCGATAGAGAGAATTCTGATTAACAGCTCAAATGAAGGTTTATGAGTTGAGCATATTTAGAGCATTTATTTTACAGGGAACGTGACAGTTAACGAGCTATGCAGCATGCGGTTGGAGCTTAAATGTCACATTTTTGAAGTACTTTCACACGGTATATCCTGCTGCTGCTGAGTGTGTGTTTTTGGGCTTGGAACCAGTTCTGAAATATGCAAAATATTTGCTGGTGAAATTGCTCTTAAAACACTCAAAAGAAAATCATGTTTAAACAATGACGACGGCCAGGACAAACGGCCATTAAGATCTAGAAGTTGAGATTTTTTTCTTCGGGAGTCGAGACAACCTTTCTGTTCATCGCAGGCCCATGTGAAAAGGTAGATAGTGGGATAGACAGGTGGGTAAAAACTAGATTATACACATTGGACACTGTATATGTCAAGCAAACTGTACGCCGTCATATTGCAGCATTTTTTCCTCAACTGTGTAGCTCGAGTGGATTTAATGTGCAACCGGTCTGTGCATACATGACAGGTTTATGATGCAATCAGAGGAAACTCAGTGTTAATGGGATATTGCGTCCAGATCGATATCAAATGATTTTTTTTTTAAAGATTTTTTTTTGGCATTTTCAAGCTTTATTAGATAGTACAGAGTTGAAATGGGGAGACAGATTTGAACCTGCGACCACTGCAACGAAGGCCGGAGCCAATATGGTACGCGCTCTATCCACTACGCCACCGGAGCGCCCCGATGAGATGATTTTCAGGAGTAATGATTACCATAAAGTCAGAACATGGTGACATGATACTAATCACGAGTAGATAAAAAGTTTGTTTAGAACTACCTATTTTTAACACAGACCTCTACACCTACACTCATATTAAAAATAAATCATATTATATGTTAATCTATCATACCATTTCAAGAGACACAAGAAAACTAAAATAAAAACGACTTTCTGGCGGCAAACTAAAGCTGTAGACAACATCTCAGTTTACCAAACACTCTAACAGATATTTAGGTTTTAATTTAGCATTTATATGGAGGAAAACCTATGAGGAAAACACGATTTTCTTCCGGCCCCCTCTGCAACAGTTACAAGGCTGACTTCTGCTACAGTGATGCCTCCCTCACACTCCTTTAAGTGACTGCACTGATCACCATCCCCATTAGGTAACACACTAACTAATGCCCAAGTACCCCAAACAAACCCCACTTCTAAAATACTGAACAGTCATCTGAATGATTTCGACAACGCAAGACAATGGACTTACATTAGTGATGTCGATGAAAGCAGTCCTCTTCTTGGGGGCGCCATGGGGAGGGGAGGAGGACCGCTTTACCTGGGACCCTTCCTCCTGCAACACACACACACACACACACACACACACACACACACACACACACACACACACACACACACACACACACACACACACACACACACACACACACACACACACACACACACACACACACACACACACACACACACACACACACACACACACACACACACACACACACACACACACACACACACACACACACACACACACACACACACACACACACACACACACACACACACACGTCTGTAAATGCAATGTATATGCATAGTCACATTGCAAAAAATAATATACGTTTTAAGCAAGTGTGCACATCTTCTTCCCTCTCATTTTCGGAATTGTAATAAAGTGTTTTACAATCTAGAACTGCATTGTGCTTGATGCTATATGTGTAATATATTGGTGGAACTTGTTTGTATGAAGATATTGTGGCTTCTTTTTATTTTATTTTAAGTAAATAAAATGAAAAAAAAGGCATTTAAACAAAATCCACACGTTGCTGCCTTGCAACACCTGCGGCAATGTTGACAGTATGTCCACGTGCATGAGTGAGTGGAGTGCATGTATTCATTTTTTTTTACCTGTTTCTGGCTTTTTGATGTCGTCAGCTTGGGCAACTTGCTCCCGGCTGCGACAGTGGGTTTCCTCACCCTCGGTAATGGCATGACTGGTTCCTATAATCCTTCCGACAACAAACTCTGCAAAAAAATATATATATATTTAAAATTTAAAGGAGAAATAATTCAACAATGGCGGGTCGGTTTTAAATACAAACTGGGGCGCTGTATTGCTGTGACGTTCACTGTTAAATAGAAATATTCATTTAGCTTCAGATACCAAGATATTAGCCTACAAGCTACAAGCTAGTATCCAAACACAACTTCAAGCTATGTATATTTCTGTTTTCGACGCACATGAAGCGGTTCTGTATTAAAAACACACACGTGGTTATTGTTTTCGCCTACCTTGTTTCACAGTTCCAGCTCGTTATTATTTTAGGAACGATAAACCACCGGCTCGAGCTGGTAAAAGTCTTTAAAATAGTCCAGTTTTGCTGTGTTGTTCCTTTGACAAGAGCGCAGACATAAGTGATTTAGCTGCGAATACAAATCTGCTGCGCCTCGTTCCCATTGGACGGAATTTGAGCCGGGCGGACCAATCAGGGAGTCGCTAAGGATGCCGTTGCTAAGGGGGTCGTTGGTTTCACTGTAACGGCTCCGCCTGGTGCATCGAAATGCGATAGACATTGATTAAAAAAAAGTTAAAAACAACAGATTATATTTGGAAATGTTTTATATTTGTAATGTTATTTATCATAGTAAGTGGTTTATTTTGTCAAGCAAAGTTAATTTAGTTTTTCAGATGAGTTTATAAGTTAACCTCCGCCCACCTAGTTTCCTCGGGCGTGAATGCAACGAACCCTTCAGGGAGCATGTACATTTTCAAACACCCTATAGCAACCCAACCAATAGCAGAACAGCGTTGGGATTGTATTGATGTTTCTCCCGAGATTTAACTTGGTGATAACTTGCAGACAGACCGACTGACAGATGGCAAATATTATGGAAATACAGTATGTAGCCTACACGTGACGTAGATTACATTAGTGCGCATGGACGGGTCGAACAGTAGCCATACTTTGTCTAACTTGTGCTGTGAAGGGAACAGTAACCTTTCTTTATATGTCCATGACAGTAACAGACATTTTAAACATTTGCACACAAGTAGCCTATAGCCTACGGACACAGTACACATACATAAACACACACCTTTGTGTACAGTCTATCTAAATAACTTCATATCCTTTAACCAATTTAAACAAACTATCTTAAATCTGCCAAACTCTACCTGTAACTGTTTTAATTAGACTATATTGTACTTTCACCCATTTCATTTTAATTGCTGCCACTCTTCACCACTGTGTAGATGTTTCAATTGTTTTTCTCTTCACCTGTTGTTGTGTATTTGATGTATTTGCATTGAATATTGTTTATGTATTGTTGTTTTTCCTTGGAATTGGTTTGAACTCGATGCAATTGTAAATGAGGGTCACCCCTCAATTGGTCTCTCGAGGATAAATAAAAGTTAAATAAATAAAAATAAATAAATATTTAACATGATATGCATTCACATGTGTAGCCTACAGACACATAGCCTACATGTTACACATAGGCTACACATGTAAGCACAAGTTCACCGTTTGATACATGTTGTAGCCTGTTATCTAGCCTATTTCAGTGACTGTTGGAAACAGAACATGGCTATTCATGCAATCAATCAAAATGGACAAACATCAAAATAATTCATAAAATAACTGACCCCGATGTTAATCATTACTATATCATGGTCTTTGAAATTGAAGGTTGAACAGGAATTGTAACGTTGTACAGCTAGAATCTATCATGTGCTATTGATCAAGCATGACAAATGTGCAGTTGAAAGCACCAACAGAGCTTGTGAGCGTGTGTTCATACTCAATAACTCAAAGAATGAAAAATAGTCCCCATGGCTTCGGATTTTAATAAGCCCTGTGTGTGTGTGTGTGTGTGTGTGTGTGTGTGTGTGTGTGTGTGTGTGTGTGTGTGTGTGTGTGTGTGTGTGTGCGTGTGTGTGTGTGTGTGTGTGTTGTGTGTGTGTGAGAGAGAGAGAGATAACTGTGTGAGAACAACAAATTTGGCTAGTGAGTCAAGTTTACTCATTTCTTCATTGTGTATTGGCCTAATGCAGCAGGGATTGGCGGCAGTGTGTCATGATTTCATTTTGGGCTCTCACACAACAGTGGAATGAGTGTTAAAAAAAGCGTATTTAAATGATCGTGAGTTGAGCTATGAGGTTACTGACACATCGATAAGTATTTCCTGAACTGTAGCGCAGAAGAACAGCCGACTGGGAACCCACACAACACACCGTTACCTTAGTAACCGTTTGGATAACACACACACACACACAGTCTCACTCACACACACACACACACACACAGTCTCACTCACACACACACACACACACACACACACACACAGTCCCTCTCTCACTCACACACACACACACACACAGTCTCACTCACACACACACACACACAGTCTCACTCACACAGTCTCACTCACACACACACACACAGTCTCACACACACACACACACACGGTCATAAAATCACGTTTCGCGCACATACGGGGCACATTCAAAATGGACAGCAAGGCGAAGTTGGCAGCTTTTACGTCTGAGTAACAGGACCTAAGGCCGTATAAAGTGTATCTCAGTCTTCTCCTGACCTGAAGAGCACAATTATATATATATATATATATATATATATATATATATATATATATATATATATATATATATATATATATATATATATATATTATATACAGTACAGGCCTATAGAGCTATGTCATCTCTGTATAGACACCCTTTAAATGCACTTTTACTCTTCGGACACAATGTGGTCCTACTTATTAAAATCCCTGGGCCCCGGTCGATTTAACCACTCCACCCTGCATTCTCTGAAGGTTAACAAGATACTCTAAACGCAGCCACAAGCCCTGCAGGTCACGCATTGCAACATGGCGTCTGTTTAAAGGTGCAGTGTGTAATATGAGATCATCAAGAAAGTTCTACAAAGTTCTAGAATGCAACGCTCCCTGGGTAACCCCAACCCTTTCGAATAATAACAGAAGCTACAGTGGCCTTCAAGGACAAGAACAATTCTAAATTTTAAACAATGCACCTGATGACATTCCAACTATGACACTTTCAAGATGGCGGCACTAGGCCTTGGTCCAAAATATGCAGAAATATGGACATATATGAGACCCTTTCTAAGGGAAAAAATTATAATTCAAAACTTTTTTTCAGCTATCATGCACTAAATTAAATGTACTTATGGATATTATAA
>NC_137227.1:17878991-17881491 GCF_949987685.1 Ammodytes marinus
TGGTTGAATCTGAGTCCAGGGTTAATGAGAACCAGGAGATGTTAGCTGGAGAGTTAGCATCGGCGGTGGTGGAGGTTGCTCTAAAAGAAGTGTGTACTGTTCAAAGGATGGGACAGCACCACCAGAATTCAAAATCAGCTGCGTTAAAGACGGGTCTTGGAGTGGCTAAAAATCCGGCTTTAATGTATGATTTGGACAGCGACGAAGACTTTTTGGACTCAGAGATAACTCAAGGCGAAGACACCCAGACTTTTCACCCACCTCTATCCCAGTCGGGGCTCCCTATCGTGGGATCCCTCGACTACCCCGACGCCCCTCCGACCACGCCACTACTCCCCGAGCTCGAGAGGAGCAGAAATAGCTTCGCCAAGAAGCTGAAAGGCGGCTTAGCGATGGTTTTCTTGCCCTCCCCGCCTCCGACAACACCCAAGGAGCTAGAGAACGGTGCCATCCGCGATCCCCGGGCGGAGTTAATGGATCACCTCATGCATTCACTGTCCATGGATGATTTGGCGAGAGGTTATTGTGAAACTGGGTCTCACGTTGGGTCCAAAATGGAGGCTTTTGCGGAGGCTCTTTCGTGTGACATCATAGATCGGGTCTTTGGTGAGGAGATGGCGGTCGCCGACGGTGATCTACATCTACTGGCCCACCAACTGGCTAAGACCATCCTCACCTCATCCATCGATGAAGCTAAAATGCAGTTATAATGTTTTTATGGGATGAATGGGATCATATTTTTAATGACTATAGCAGACAGAGCCACACAGGGTCTTCCCTATGGTCCCACAGCCCGATGGTCCTGAAATTGGTGATTAGTTTCAGGCAGCTGGGTGGTTAGGGTAATAGGACAGGGGAGAGGTTAGAATAGAAGTGACACACGCACACACACGCACACGCACACACACACACACACACACACACACACACACGTACACACACACACACACACACACACACACACACACACAAAAGAACAAGAAATACCAAAAACCACACACATGTTGCCTCCAGACTGACGGCCGCTGCCTGAAATTTTCCTTGAGGTGAATGAATTTAATTGTAAAATGTGACCTAATATTACAATAAAAAACCTGAACCAATCTGTGGCCCTTTTAATGACTACGCTGTATATTTAAGATCGCTGTATGACGAAGCTGAGGTTTTGGTTTGAGCCCTGAATGAATAAAGTAAGTATATTGGCCTGAACAACTCATAATGGTTTTTTGAGTGCAATTATAACTGGGCTCCAGCTGCAGTAACCATGAATGACCTGTAGATGGCAGCACAGGCGCAATGAGTAGGTATTTAGCATTAGGCCACTGAGGTTACATTGCAAGTGATTAACTGAATCCAAGAAACATTTCATTCAAGTTTCCATTTTGGGGGATAAATATTTTTTTGCTATACATGTGCATGAAAGATTGTTGAAACTTAATTTTTCTAAGTGCATTCTGTCTAATGAAACCTAACTCCCTTCACATACAGCTCTGGAAAAAAATTAAAGAGACCACTCCAAATGTTCAGTGTCTCTCGTTTGACTATTTATAGGCATTATGTTTGAGTAGAATGAACATTTTGGTTTTATTCTATAAACTACTGAAAACATTTCTACCAAATTCACAATACATGTTTTGTCATTAAGACTATTTCTATTAAGTAATGTAGAGATGAAGATTGAAGAAAAATCCAGACTGGTCTATTAATTATTTCCGGAGCTGTATTTGAGTATCACCTTGACTATTGGCAAAGAATGAAAATGCACTGTAAATGTTTGATGAATTGTATCCCCCCCCCACACACAAGTAAACAGTGCCAAACTACCACTGTTATAATAGAGTGCGATGTCGGGAAGTTATTCTGTAATTTTCCCTTTTATCGTTGGCCTATAAATGATTATGGATTCGGAGTGATTCATTCTTCCCCTGGACTGCGCTGAATGTTGGCATTTGAGATGAAGTTATGGCCCCTCGAAAAGAAAAGTAATTTTCATACTCACTTACTTAGCGAGGTCAGGCACACAGACACAAACACACGCACACGCACACACACACGCACACACACACACACACACACACACACACATGCACACACACACACGCAACACAACTTTCTTTCCTCTTCTTAACCCCTAAGCCACTTATATTAAACGGGCCAGAAATGTCAAAATCAATCGAAGAAAAGCTTAAGGCAACCTTGAAAGTGCAATTTTGAATTAGTTGTACTGTTCTTTGTCATCTATTGTTGAACGCAGAGGTAAGAACTCTCTTGCACGCACACACACACACAAGCACACACACACACAAGCACACACACACACACACACACACACACACACACACACTCTCTCTTTTGTTTTTGCACGGACATGCAAACACTTACACAGATCTGCAAACAATACAAAGCACTATTTATCTCCCTTTCAACACAGATGGGACGAGTGGGAGAAATAATAAAGTCAGTGTGTGTGTGTGTGTGTGTGTGTGTGTGTGTGTGTGTG
>NC_137227.1:17886491-17893991 GCF_949987685.1 Ammodytes marinus
ATTTGTAGAGCCAGCAGTTAGTCTACACAACATATTTTCTCTGCATGGAGTTGTAAGTATTATTGAATAATTCTATCAACATATAAATAAGCAGGGGCGCCCTTAGCTCAGTTGGTAGGGCGTCCCCCCCATGGGCCTCGGCCAGCAGCGGACCCGGGTTCGATTCCAGCCCGCGGTCGTTCTCTGCATGTCACTCCCCTCTCTGCCCCATTTCAACTCTGTCTCTACACTATCAATAAAGCATAAAAATGCCCCAAAAAAAAATATCTTAAAAAAAAAACATATAAATAAGCATGTGTGTGCTGGACGAAAGAATACCATAAAAAAACTTGAAAACAAATATCTGGAGATTCAATTAGCCCCAGATCCAATACCTATCGATCTTTTACTTTAGTGTTATGTGTGGCGACAGGACACTCGTGTCTTGAGCAGCTCAATGCAGCTATCAGCCTGTTTTATGAGCTTTACTATTACTGACACACACACACACACACACACAAGCTACTGACTCGTCACACACCCGTAGAGTGGAGTATGGAGGCTCAAGTTTTTATTTAGTTTTTTTTAACACTGTTTAAGGAATGAGCCACAGTGCTTTATCGTTCTACCTCGGCCTCGGATAGTTAAAGAGAAATGATTCAATGTGTTCATATATTCGACGCGGCATGTAGCCTCTGGAATAGTAGCTAAAAATGGCGCCCAGAGATTTGGAAATATGCACAAAAAAAAAAAAAAAAAAAAAAAAAAAGCGTTCTCATATTTTTCTTAACACATATCCTGTTGAGAGAGACTCCGCTTGAGCTGCTCATGTTTTACGATCACACTCACAGCCACAGAGCTAAGAAGCATTTATTCTGAGAAATAAATATCATAATACAACCATCTCAGGAAAACCCAAACGCTGGTTTATACAGAGAGTCCTCGAACACCCCGTAAACATCTGTGTGAACAATATTTTATTTCGCTGCACAGGGGAACATTTCTGTAACCCTCTACCTCATTTCAGTTGAAGCCAGCACGTCGATATGGTCACACAAAAAAACGTTTTAATTTAGCGTGGTTAATTAAATTGAACATTAAATACCGATGTGTTCAGTTAAGTTATCTTTATCTGTTCATTTAAACGAGGCACATTGAAATTCGTCTTTTCTCATATCCCCTCTCAAGTTACCACACTCCAGAGGGGGTCAGAGCGCAGGGTCAGCCATAGTACAGCGCCCCTGGAGCAGTTTGACAAATGACCCCCCCACTCCCCACTCCCCCCTCCTCTGAAACTGCATAGTGCACCTTTAATATTATATTTTCTTCTGTTGTGTCTCTATAAACTTCTCTCTATTGGAATTCAAGATAACAGCTGTGGATCTAAAGTGACTCCAGGCTTTTCCCTCTGTCACTGGGTGGATGGATGGATAGTCACTGGGTGGAGTCAACCAATAAAACATCCCCTCTGGCGTTTGGCATCGAGCGTTCTCCTAGGTCTTCCCCCAAAAGGACGCTGTTCGTGGTAAACTTCTCTTTGGCAAGACTAGGAAAAGACACCCCATGTTGTTTAACAGATAACCTGGGACAATCTCAAATGAATTCTACAGAAATTCAGCCGCAGTACGATCAAACTGCAGAATCATTTTTATTATTTTGCAAACCTCACTGGGAAAGTGCAGGTGCAAAAAATAGGGGTCAAGCCTATGAGACCTGGGCTGTGTTGGAAACGGCCTACTAACGTCCTCCCTCCTACATACTCAACATGTATATACTACACACTGTCTACTTAACGATCGATTGTGTATGCGAGGTTCCTCGGACCGTTTACACTGAAGTATACAGTTTACTTTATACACAATAAAGATTTTTTTTTTTTAAACTTCCATGTCGTTTGAAAAGACGCAATGCATTGTGGGGCGGTTGAGTAGGAAAAGTAACCTATCGATCCATACACAAAATCTTCCTGGAAGTAAGTCGGTACTCATCCGGGCGTTTCTCGCTTACACAAACTCGCATACACAACCGTCACACACTCAAATTGACGTCGAAATTAGTATGAGTAGGACGTTAGTAGGGCTTTTAATATGAGTAGGATGTTAGTAGGGCTTTTAGTATGAGTAGGACGTTAGTAGGGCTTTTAATATGAGTAGGATGTTAGTAGGGCTTTTAATATGAGTAGGATGTTAGTAGGGCTTTTAGTATGAGTAGGACGTTAGTAGGGCTTTTAGAATGAGCAGGACGTTAGTAGGGATTTTAGTATGAGTAGGACGTTAGTATGGCTTTTAATATGAGTAGGATGTTAGTAGGGCTTTTAGAATGAGCAGGACGTTAGTAGGGCTTTTAATATGAGTAGGATGTTAATAGGGCTTTTAGTATGAGTAGGACGTTAGTAGGGCTTTTAATATGAGTAGGACGTTAGCAGGGCTTTTAGTATGAGTAGGATGTTAATAGGGCTTTTCGACCACAGCCTATAAAATACTCTTAGAGCTTTCACTTGTAATCTTGATCACATTTATTTGACCATCTGTGTTTTTTGGCCACCAAGATTTTGACTTTCATAGTCATAGCTAGTGGAATAGATCATGGCTTTAAAATATGCTGCAAGCCCCTGGTGGATTTCAACCCAGTTTTGCTTGAAGGGAACTTGACTCAGCACCACATTTTTCAAGACGACACCTGGACTCAAACACAACAGCTTTCATGCAAATAACCAGAGATCCCCAGAGCAGTTTGAGAAGAGCTCTTGCACTATGAAGCTGAAGGGTTTTAGACCAAGAAATATGTCACTGATTCTAAGGCCAAGTCACACACACACACACACACACACACACACACACACACACACACACATACACACACACACACACACACACACACACAGGTGTTTTTGTAATATATTCAAATTCTTAATTCGTTTGCGGGAAGAATCCGGTTCCCACAAGAATGAGTTTGGCGAAAACCCAACTTAGGAAAAGCAACAACTTTCAACAACAAGCAGAATTTTGGAAATGTTTTGTCTGCCTTGGTTGCAGCTTTATGGAACCATGGTAACATGCCTTTGGGGGCGATTCTGACCCACAATCCAGTGCGCACCGGAAGTGACGTCACATCGACAGAGCCTCCGTATGAAACAACCAGGGATGCGACGGATATAAAAGCAAGAGGCAAGATCGAGGCGCAATGGTATGATGAAAAATATAAGTAAAAGTATGTCCCAATTGTATGCTGCCAGGGGTGCCCTTAGCTCAGTTGGTAGGGCGTCCCCCCCCCCTTGGGCCTCGGCCAGCAGCGGACCCGGGTTCGATTCCAGCCCGCGGTCGTTCTCTGCATGTCACTCCCCTCTCTGCCCCATTTCAACTCTGTCTCTACACTATCAATAAAGCATAAAAATGCCAAAAAAATATCTAAAAAAAAAAAAAAAAAAGCAAGAAGAAAGATCAAGGCGCAATGGTATGATGAAAAATATAAGTAAAAGTATGTCCCAATTGTATGCTGCCTACTGCATGCTAACTAGATTATTGTCATGGTCAGATGTAGTAGAATAGAAGAAAGAAAGAGTATGAGATTTGGAACGCAGGGATGGCAAGCTGTTGGCCCGGGCAGCGACCCGATCTCGATGCCTTCCGTCCCGGGTAAGCAGCCCTGACTGCTGGGCACACACACACACACACACACACACACACACACACACACAGACACACACACACACACACACAGACACAGACACACACACACGCACACACGCACACACACACACACACACACACACACACACACAGACACACACACACACACACAAACGCACACACTCACACAGACACACACACACACAGACACACACACACACACACACACACACACACACACAGACAAACACACACACACACACACACACGCACACACACACACACACACACACACACACACACACACACACACACACACACACACACACACACACACACACACACACACACACACACACACACACACACACACACACACAGTCTCTCTACTTTCCAGTGATTAGTGGTGGTGGAACACAGAGACAAAGGAGAGGCTTGTTATTGGGAGCAGTGGTTGGTGAAGCGGGGTGCCTTAAGGGCGGGCCAAAGGTGCCGCAAGATCGTATAATTGTTCATTTTTATTTTGCGTTCCTAATAACATTTTACCACATGGTGACGTTGACATGAACTACATTGTACACGGCCCACATCCAAAAGGTTTTCAGATGCCCGGTAGTAATTCGAAAAAATAGTCATTGTAGCAGCAAGACTTGGAAATGTTTGACAAAGACTGTGTTCCAAAAGCCCTACTAACGTCCTACTCATACTAAAAGCCCTACTAACGTCCTACTCATACTAAAAGCCCTACTAACGTCCTACTCATACTAAAAGCCCTACTAACATCCTACTCATACTAAAAGCCCTACTAACGTCCTACTCATACTAAAAGCCCTACTAAAGTCCTACTCATACTAAAAGCCATACTAACGTCCTACTCATACCAAAAGCCCTACTAACGTCCTACTCATACTAAAAGCCCTACTAACGTCCTACTCATACTAATTTTGACGTCAATTTGAGTATGTTGTGGTTGTGTATGCGAGTTTGTGTAGGCGAGAAATGCACCGGATCAGTACTTACTTCCAGGAAGATTTTGTGTATGGATCGATTAATTTTTTTTTGCATTCTTTAGTGCTTCTATATACTTCAGTGTAAACTGTCCTACAAACCTTGCATGCACAATCTTTCGTTAAGTAGACAGTATATAGTATATTCATGTTGAGTATGTAGGAGGGAGGACGTTAGTATGGCTTTTTCAATGGTAAAAAACAACTGCATTACGATACTGTGTCCAAAATGACAAGCCTATAGCTGATAAACCCGAGACTCCAACACACACACACACACACACACACACGCACGCACGCACGCACACACACACACACACACACACACACACACACACACACACACACACACACACACACACACACACACACACACACAATGTTCTAAGGTGATTTAGGACAGGATGGAGGTTTTTACAAGCCATGAATCTGTCTACTTTCTGGCAGGCAAAACGTAAAGGTAATATGAATCTCTCCATTGAAGTCATAAGCCTGTGTTTGGATGCTTCCAAAAACATCCCGAAAAGCTCCATGAGGCCTTTTGGAAACTGTTCAAATATTTATATACACAGACTTTGACAACAAGCGTTCTCTAGAATCACTGACTCCACCTGTAAGTATCTAGTCACCTTAAAGCTGGGGTATGTGATTTCTGATTGGTCAAAGTTAACATGAGCTGTACACTTTGACCAATCAGAGCGAGGCTCAGATTCTCTGTTCTTATTGGCTGTTGGGACTGTCCATTCACTTGTTGGCACGACTTTGTTGGTGTAGAGCGTGTCAGGAAGGGACCATAGGGGAGGGACCAAAGAGAACAAGTGGAGCGGTTGAGGTATTTGGATTCGAATCTTTATCCCAACTGCCATTTTCTCCCCAAATCCTCCACCCCAGCTTTAACTCTTCAAACTCTTCATTGTGTTGTAGGTATCATTTTAAATTGCTTTAGAAATATGTGTCCTCAATTCAGCACTTTGTATAAGCCCCTTTGGCGGCAATTATATATTTTTTGTTCTTGCGTATGTATCTACAAACTTTGCACACCTGGATTTTGGGAAGTTTATCCAATTCTTCATGGCAGGAGGAGCTGTGTCAGGCTGGATGGAAAGTCCAGTAAACTGCATTCTTTAGGCTTCTCCAAAAGATTTTCCGTGGGGTTTAAGTTTAAGCTTCAGTTTGGGCCGTTCAAGGACAGTCAGAGACTTATCCCCATTAATAATATTGAATACTGGGCGCCCTTAGCTCAGTTGGTAGGGCGTCCCCACAGCCCTTAGCTCAGTTGGTAGGGCGTCCCCACAGCCCTTAGCTCAGTTGGTAGGGCGGCCCGCTGCTGGCCGAGGCCATGGGCCTCGGCCAGCAGCGGACCCGCGGGTTCGATTCCAGCCCGCGGTCGTTCTCTGCATGTCACTCCCCTCTCTGCCCCATTTCAACTCTGTCTCTACACTATCAATAAAGCATAAAAATGCCAAAAAAATAAATATATAATATTGAAGACTAAGACAGCTGACACATTTTCAAATTGAAGAAACTAAAAGAAACGTTTGTTTAATTAAGTCATGTTGCTTCAAAAAATAAAATGAATACTGGAATCAGTTCATTGGTTTCTAGAATTGTTTATATATATTTTTGGATGAATTATGTTCAACTTTTTTTAGTCCACTTTCTTTCCATGTTGTGAAAAGAAAGTCAAAACTAAGAAAGGGCGCCCTCTGTCAGCACATTCTGGAACTGACACTCAGGAATCGATCGATACTGAACCAACTGAAACTGTCTCAGATCAGAATAAACAAAATAAATATCTTGAAATAAATAAATGGTCAATAAATTATAATTAAAATGTATTTGGACAGAGACTACACACACACGCACGCACGCACACACACACACACACACACACACGCACACACACACACACACACACACACACACACACACAGAGCGAGAGAGAGAGAGGGAGAGAGAGAGAGAGAGAGAGAGAGAGAGAGAGAGAGCGAGCGAGAGAGAGAGAGAGAGAGAGAGAGAGAGAGAGAGAGAGCATTCCTCCACAGCTCCAGGGTGATGAAGAGGTTAACCCAGCCCCCCCTCTCTGCCGCTCTGTCCCGGGTGTGTGTGCAGCTCGTCAGTCCAAAGCTGCTGCCTCCTCCAGCAGCCAGCAGCAAGCTCCAAACTAAACTTTACGCAGTAGCTTATACGCAGCGCTCAACAGACAGACACGCAACAACCCAACCAACAACCAACCATGGACTGCCGCAAACTTTAACTTTTTTTCAACTCTCTTGTCTTACTTCTTCTTCTTCGCAACCATTCGCAACCGAACGCATGGACATCTAGGCTACACATTTTTTTTTTCAATTCTCTGGAAAGCTGCCTATATTCTATTGTTGTTTAGCGGTTGTTTTCTCCTTGGCCATATATATATATTTGTTTCTTGTATGGTCTTATATCTTTGCTACTGCGTCGGGAATGCCATGGCCACTTCAAACGCACAACAGCAGCAGCAGCATCAGGATTACTTTCGGTCGGTCAGTAGCGAGTCCACCACTTACATGATGGTCCCGGCCGGCGGCGGAGGAGGAGGGGGCGGCTGTGGCGGTGTTGTTGGCGGGCCAAGGGACACCAGACGCCGGGAGACGCCGTCCAAGACCTGGGTGGCCATGGTGGTCATTGTGGTGGTGGTGCTGCAAATCGCCTCCACCACGGGCTTATTTCTCTACCTGAACATGTCCATATCGCAGGTAAGAACGAACGAACAATGCTGGTTTCAATGCGTTTGATTTACTGTGTATGCTGCTGTAGTAGGCTATACTTTGGGCTGTGTTGGTTTCAAGTAGTTTTGCATTGTTCCTATGCTGTTGTAGGCTACTCGGCTGTTGGAAGGGAGTAGGGAC
>NC_137227.1:17903991-17923991 GCF_949987685.1 Ammodytes marinus
ATTTATTGGGGGAATAGAGATGCCAGACGGATCGGAAGAATTATGTTTCAAATTAAAGCAACAGCGGTCAAGATGTTCTGATAATGACTAACACACACACACACACACACACACACACACACACACACACGTTCCAAAAACACAAAGCCTTTTCCACCGTAGAGTTCACAGAATTAACATCCCGGCCGTGTTCCTGGATTTACCAAAAAACACTGAATATGTTGTGGGGGAAAACTAGCCCAGCCTGACTATACATCTGAATGGACACTGTTCTTGCAGACCTGCTGTTCTCTGGTCAGCCTGCCCCTCCCACGATTACAATATCAATGTATATCGAACCTGTCTGCCTCCCAACCTGTCTCCCCCCCTCTTGTAATGTAATTTAGTCGCCTGCCCCCACCCAGAAAGTAACTGCTTCCTTAAGTATGTATATTTGAACCTGTCTACCTCTCTCCTATGTATTGTAATTTAGTCCCCCCCCCCCCTGGGACGCAAATGTCCTTAAATACGTGATGATTTTAAGAAAACGTTGTCACTCTTTGCAACATACCCGCGTGTATTTGCCATTAGTGACCCTCTGCGGAGATCCTTGCTATTATTGAAATAAACCCTTCAACAGCGTATCATTCTGCTTTTCTCCCACGACAATGTCAAGTTCAGTTTTATGATACAGTGAAAAGGGAAATGTACATTATTTTTTAATTTTTTTTAAAGATATATTTTTTTTGGGCATTTTTTTTTTATGCTTTATTGATAGTGTAGAGACAGAGTTGAAATGGGGCAGAGAGGGGAGTGACATGCAGAGAACGACCGCGGGCTGGAATCGAACCCGGGTCCGCTGCTGGCCGAGGCCCATGGGGGGGGGGGGCGCCCTACCAACTGAGCTAAGGGCGCCCCAAAATGTACATTATTTTTATTTGAATAAATGGTGTAGCTATTGGCAACTTGGGTTATGGAACTTTAAGGTCCGTATCTTAGCGGGAGAGATATGTGGTTCTACGTTCAAACGGCTGCTTCAGCTCATGTCAGGGGGTGGAGGGAGGGCAGACACACACACACACACACACACACGCACGCACGCACGCACACACACACACACACACACTCAGATACACACACACACACACACACACACACACACACACACACACACACACACACACACACACAGATACAACCTTGGTTTAACAGCTTGACACGTGAAAACAGGATATTTGCGTTCCCACGTAGGAATGCTCATTAGGATGTGGCTACAGCTGTGGCGTGTGTGTGTGTGTTTGTGTGTGTGTGTGTGCGTGTGTGTGTGTGTGTGTGTGTGTGTGTGTGTGTGTCTGTGTGTGTGTGTGTGTGTGTGTGTGTGTGTGTGTGCGTGTGTGTGTGTGTGTGTGTGTGTGTGCCAACAGCTGCTCCTGCTGTTTGTTATCACTTTGTTTGCTCAGTCAACATGGCCATAATATACTGATAAACGCTGTTCGTATGATTTCGAGGGGCTGAGGCACACACACACACACACACACACACACACACACACACACACACACACACACACGCTCCTAATAAACATACTAATCTATTATCTGATATCAGTGCTGATGTCGACTGCCCAGTCAGCAGGATTTTTGTTTTGTACATTTACACACTTCATCACATCAGTTTTGGTTTCATATCTCTGGCTGATAGCGCACGGCAGTGACTTACAGTAATGGACTGTGTATCAATTTTGTTTTTCAAAATAAAAGGAAATATATGATTGTATGTTGTTTTGGAAATAAAAGAAAATAAATGACTATGTTTTCATTATTTTCTGTTGATCAACCAAACAAAATAATCGATACTTCATCATTTCCGTTCTACAAAGAAATCAAGACATGACATGAAATGCAGAATTTTTGATTTAAAAAGGGAGCGAAAGAGAGAGAGAGAGAGAGAGAGAGAGAGAGAGAGAAAAAAAAAAAAAACTATGTAAATTCAGATAAGTAATACATTTTGTCTGGTTCGAAATAAATTAAAAAAAAATGAACAGACAATGAAAAAGAGAGTGGCACCCACACACCCCTTTTTCAACCACCAAAAAGCATAATGCCTTGGTAAAAAAAAAACACATCTGTCTGTATCAGCTTTCCAACACTTTTATCGGGCCCCATAAAACCTTGCTAGTAATTAGACAGAATACAATAAAAATAGCTGATATAAATTCCCCCTTATAAAGTCCGAAAAACGGCCAATAATCCTGGTCATTAGGAACTTTAAATAGCGTTTGTTGGCGCTGGATACAATTCCAATTACTTGTAGCACGTGTTAGTTAAACGCCACAGACTTTATAGAGGACTGAAGCCAATGCCTGGGCTCTTACTGCCATATAAGGACTGATAATCGAACAAAACAATAGAAAAGGGTTTGTGAAGGCTTTTTAGAAACTGCTTAGTAATACACAGGGTTAGTATTAAACAGATGTAGTGTATATAATGCATTATAAGCTGTAGAATTGAGTTCAAGTTTGACCTCCTACGGCGAAAATGTCCGTCCGATTGTCCATCCATCTTTTCCCCATTTCCGATCTGAACTTTAAGCTCAGCATGTGGTTCCCATCATAAGGGGAGCCGAATACTTTCCATACTTTGCGTGTGTGTGTCATATCAAAGGACAGGCGGAAAGTAGGCCAGATTGCCCCTGTTGGCACGTGGCCAATTCAACCTATGCTTAGTTTTTTTTTAGTGTGGTGGAGGGAGAGGGGGGGTGACAAGAGATGGAAAATGGGGGGGGAGAGGAGGGCGGCGTATTTGAATTGGAATGCACCAAAACTAGGGATTCAAGCTTTTCCCAAAGGTGTTCTGAATGTGTGAAGCCACTACTGTAGCAGGGTCAGGGGCGGATCTACCGGGGTGGCATGGGGTGGCAACTGCCACCCTAAAAAAAGCCTTGCCACCCCAGCTGCCACCCCAGTTGGCAGCGCCAAATTAAACATTTATTTCTGGCCGTTAAGAGACATTTACGAGCGCGAGTTTCAAATGTCCGACTGCAAGTGAATGCAGCCAGGTAATATTGCCCCACCCCGATCCCCCGCGACCCACTCCCGAGACTCCTAACCGCTCCCAACGGCACTGATTTTGAATACAAGGAAGGCGCGCGAGAGACGGATCCAAACCTCTAGACAGCAAGCAGCACAGGAGAGACTACACTCTCCAGGTATTACTGATCAACTGTCTATCTATGAAGAAATGACAATAATGAGAAAAGAGCAGGGCTAATGGAGTTGTAGTTTTCCTATAAAGTTATTATGCTGCTGTGTGGTGACAATGACTAGAGGTTAATAATAACGTTAGGAACTCGTGAATGCTTCAGAAAAACTACAATAACGTTCACATCAGCGACGATTGTGCACTACTGTAGGCTACTGATCCACATTCCACAACTCATTACTTGTGTTACAGTTTAGTACAATATTTATTCATTTATATTTGGTTGCTCCACCTTAAGTCAGCCCAGGCAGGACAGGATAGTTAAGTTTCGTTTTTCATCTCCGTGTTGGACAGCTGTTCGCTCAGCTGATGGGCTCGAGCCTCACGGAGCAGACAGCGCGAGTCAGTCTAAAGTCAGCGAGGATCACTCACAAATCAAAAAGCTAAATTATAAAATAAAGCTATCTCTTCCTCCCTCTGTCCACTGCACACTCAGTCACTAGTAGCTTAAAGGAAGTACATGAGGATTCAAACCTCATTTTGCACTTTGTTATTTTTGAATATTTGAAGATTGCAGGCAAGTAAAATACCACCAGCCACTACATTCTCAATGATAGACGTGAATAATCACTTCTTATTTTTTTACTATCTAAACCATTTTTTTTAACAATAGAGGAGAATCAATATTTGAAAGCAATACAGAATGCATGATATTACTGCATTGTATTCTATTCTATTGTTGTCACTGGGAACCTAAATGTTGTCAATTACTTTACATAAACTTGATGCAAACAAATTCACCAGAATGCAGGAAATGAAGTGATGAATGCTCAAAAATTTCTGGGGGGACACCCCCAGACCCCTCATTTAAAAAGTATCCTAAACCAAGGTTTAATCATAACCTACACCCTTGAAATTCATTAATTATTTTGTTTAATTGTATCTATAGGCCTTTGTATAAGGATACTTCCTAATTCTTATCACACTATTTTAAATAAAGTCTTAGGTTGTGCTTATCAATTGCTCATAATAACCAGTAGGCCTATTTCTGTGTTGGACATTACTGAACCTCTTCCCATTTACAGTGTGTTTAACAGGTCACTGTTTGTGACCAAACATAGGAAAATGCCACACAATATTTATATGAATGATTTTATCTGTATTAATTTGTATGTAAATTACTAGAATATTTGAATAACTTGATATTTGCACTCAAGTTAGACTGATGATTGACATCTGATGGGAGTATCTCATATTAACACAGACAAATACCAAAGACTCACTGTTAACTAAGTACTTATTGCAGCCCTATTTGCATAGATTTTGAGCCCCATGCTGGTGTATTAGTGTTTGTTGTGAGGCAGGTAATGTAGTAATTATTCAGTAATAATAATATATATATTTTTTTTTTAAGATATTTTTTGGGCATTTTTATGCTTTATTGATAGTGCAGAGAGACAGTGAAATGAGCAGACAGGGGAGTGACATGCAGAGATGGACCGCGGGTGGGAATCGAACCCGGGTCTGCTGCTGGGCCCGGCCCGGGAGGGGGACGCCGTACCAACTGAGCTAAAGGCGCCCCCAGTAATAATAATCTTTAACATTTTGTCTGACACCTTTTATGTTTAAATGTAAGGCTTCACTCGTGCTACAATACATTAAGTATTATGTTATTTAGTCAACATATCTAAATGTGGGGGCTTTCCCAAGTAAATATTTATTTATATGGCTTTAATTAAATCGGCATACTGTATATACATCCGCCACAGGTTGCCACCCCTTAAAATATCCTGCCACCCTCTTGCCACCCCATGAATATTTTTCTAGATCCGCCCCTGAGCAGGGTGGATGGACAATCACATTCAGTCATTTCAAATTGATACAAAAGTTTTGCTTTCACTTCTAAATTGAAGGTAAAGGGTTTATATATAGAACAATGTTGTTTGTGTCAAGGAACTATCTTCCAAAATGGCCAGAATAAAAATCAATAATTTTTTGGAAAGTCTTAATATTTCACAAAAAAAAAAAAATCTGGTCTGGTTCTTTCTTGACACTTAAACCAAAATTGTTCTTGAGACTCTTCCCTGCGATTAAGAAGTGAAAACGAAACCTTCACGTCAACTTGTAATGAAACCAAGAAATGACCCATACACGGCCCCCGACTACAGCAAGCACACACCATATCCAGTGTCTTTAAGTGTGACCATTTTCTTGTCAAAAAATGACATCTTTAAGAGCATTGAAATCACATTATTTATTTTTTTAAATATATTTTTTTGTCATTTTTATGCTTTTTATTGATAGTGTAGAGACAGAGTTGAAATGGGGCAGAGAGGGGAGTGACATGCAGAGAACGACCGCGGGCTGGAATCGAACCCGGGTCCGCTGCTGGCCGAGGCCCATGGGGGGGGACGCCCTACCAACTGAGCTAAGGGCCCCCCCTTGAAATCACATTATTAACATAATTGGACTCTGAATATATCCACCAACATCTACTGCAATTTACTAACTTATCTAGTCAGGTTTAGAAGATATTTAGAACAAACTAAACATACGCTTGCAGAACCTCCAATAACATCTTCAGTTGTTTATTGTTTGTTTATTGTTTGTTGGATCCCCATTAGTTGTCACCATTGTGACAACTATTCTTCCTGGGGTCCCTAAAAAGCAAAACAATTCCTATACAGTTTTCCCAAAATAGGAATCACATACACAAAAAAAAATCTGAAACAAGCAATTACATTTTTCTCATAAAAAAAGAAGAAACTCAAATCATAGCCTACATCATACCATGTTGTTGATAGCCTCCTTCCAGAAAAATGACTCACTATTTATTTAGACAATTGTGCCTTCCAAAATGTGCATCATTTCTAAACAGACTCTGGCTTGTAAATATTTGATTTTGCTCAAAAGGAAACAATGACTTGACTTTGGACTTTAGGATGTTGTGCTCATCATTGTTCACTATTTTAGACTTTGTAAACCAAACGATTACCGGATTAATCATGAGAAAACATATCTGAAAATACAGTAATTGTAAGTTGCAGACAAACCAGCTTGCGGTTGAATTTACGACTTGTTTTTGTTCAAATCTTCTAATTTTACCGGGGCGCCCTTAGCTCAGTTGGTAGGGCGTCCCCCCCATGGGCCTCGGCCAGCAGCGGACCCGGGTTCGATTCCAGCCCGCGGTCGTTCTCTGCATGTCACTCCCCTCTCTGCCCCATTTCAACTCTACTCTAACACTATCAATAAAGCATGAAAAAAAAATGCCAAAAAATATCTTTAAAAAAAATAAAAATAAAAAAATCTTCTCATTTTGATTTTATTTTTTGTGACGCCGCCCTAACAAAAATGCATGAAGCTAGTTGATAAAAATGTACTTGCAAAATTGACTGTATTAAACCAACATAAATGGTCAAAAATAGCCCACTATATTGGCAAACCAAGTTGTATGTCCAACCCTTGTATGTGCAGTGTGTGTACAATACATCTATGTGCTGATAAGGTTTATTTTTCGCCGCCATAATGTCTGTGTGTCAGTTGCAAATGGGAGAAAATCTAGTGAGTGTAAAGTGAGAATCAAGTTTGATGTTATCATATAAACTGATGTGTCCTAGAAGAGACATGTTTACGTATACATGGATTTATGTAGGTGTGTGTGTGTGTGTGTGTGTGTGTGTGTGTGTGTGTGTGTGTGTGTGTGTGTGTGTGTGTGTGTGTGTGTGTGTGTGTGTGTGTGTGTGTGTGTGTGTGTGTGTGTGTGGCAGCTGATTAGCTAGACGTTGATTGGAAGGCAAAGTTTTTTTTAGTCGGTCTAACTAACATGATACTAGCCTGGGAAATGGGCAGACAACTCATTCCTCCTGGCACAAGAAGGAGGCCTTGTTACTGTCTACTCCAATGATTTCCTCCCCTAGAACACACACACACTCACACACACACACACACACACACACACACACACACACACACACACACACACGCACACACACACACACACACACACACAGTCTTGCTCTGACATGGGCACTTTGACTCTGTGCCCCGTAACGAGACCCTCTTGTCCCGTCAGATCTAATTTCTCCACCAATTAAACAACCAGCGAACTCTTTCCTTTGGCTGTGTGTGTGTGTGTGTGTGTGTGTGTGTGTGTGTGTGTGTGTGTGTGTGTGTGTGTGTGTGTGTGTGTGTGTGTGTGTGTGTGTGATTTTCTACTCAATCTTCCCACCCACTCTAGCACAACACTCGCCTCCTCCATAAGCCTCAGTTTAGTTAGTTGGCCGTCCATGTGTCTCTATTATGACTCACTGACTGTGAAGGACACTGTGGGGTTTTTGTGCTTTTAAAGCAATAGTGCGTAACTTTTTTCATATAAACGAATGTCCGTTACATTCAAACCATCGACATAAACGAGTTAACACAAAGTTGATTAAGCCCTATCAGCTCCACAAAACTCTCTCTGTATTTCACAGTATGGCAGCGTTTAGAAACTGGCGCCCCAATCCCAAGAACAACCAAGAAATGTTTCAGTTGTTGAATCTATTGCTAAGAAAAAAAAAACTGGACGTACAGCAGAAGGTATAAAATCCAATGCGCGATCACAGAAGGCTTAACCTCAAGTAGATTCTCCGACAGTGTCCTTATAATTACTCAGAATTCCTCATGGGGGGGGGGGGCACATAAGCTACACACTATAGCTTTAAACACAAAAGCCTACATCATATCCAATCGTCATTGCTTGGGTAAATTGGGAAAACCGCAAAGATAAATTATAACTGTTCCACATCCTCTAAGCTATTCCAAAAGACTGCAGCTAATTTTTCTGGCCGAGTGTGTCCACAACATAACACACTACCTCATTAGGGGCTTGTGAGGTTTCTTGGACATGTTGTGATCGCAGGGTCATCTGTGAATCGATTAATCAACCGCAGAGCACAGCGGATTTGGCTTGAGTTTGCACTGGCTGGATGGAATAACCATCATAAGAAAAACACACACACACACACACACACACACACAGACACACACAGACACACACACAGGGAAATAAGTGAAATCATGGACGTGTCATGAAGTGGGTTAAAGACGATTTCTTAAAGTAATGTTGTAGTTTTTTTTGGTAGTGATTTGGGCCCAATTTTTGATTACAACACCAGTACGACGTCATTTTCGCAGCTTAATCAAGCTTAATTTAGAAGATTAATTCTGGATCATGAAACTGATTATGTTTGCATTAAGACGAATCATCCCTGGCTCTTGTATGCGGTAGTATCTCAGATGACTGGAATTCTTAACCTAAAGTAGCTACGAGGAACTTTTAAATATTTCTGAAACAGTCTAATTTTTTTTCTCTGATGATCATTAAAGACATGTAACAGCAAACGAGACCATCAATGCTATTTTTATATAGTTTTTCTTTACGCCTGTCATGGGTACACGCTCACCCAGGAACAACAGCTGGCGTAGTAAAAACACTACCGCTTTTGTCCAAAGGGGGGCGCAAGAATGAACACAAACTGAAAGTTCCTCGGAGCACCTTTAAGGTTCAGTTTTTACTTGCAAGGATCTAAATTAAACTTACGCAGACTTTGCAGAGGCAGCAAAGAAAATAAAAAAATTACACGGGTCCCGTTTCCAGGAATAGGAACTGGGGATGTCTTGGCCGGTTGCAAGAGATATAAAAAATCTTGAGAGAATCTTATGAGAACATGTTTCCGATCTTGGGTTGTGTTACTTCGCTGACTCAAATAAAAGAGACCCCAGGCCTTTTCTGCTTCCAAAATATTATGAATAGGAACAGAGATATTTGGATTGTGAAGTCACTAAAGCTTAGTTTTGATTGCTTCCCATATCCCAATTGTTTGCCCCAATGACAATTCAGGAGATCTCTTGAAAGGTGCTCCGAGGAACTTTCAGTTTGTGCTAATTCTTGCGCCTCCTTTGGACAAAAGCGGTAGTGTTTTTACTACGCCAGCTGTTGTTCCTGGGTGAGCGTATAGTATACCCCATGACAAAGGCATTAAGAAAAACGATATAAAAATAAACATTCTTTGCACTGATGGTCTCGTTTGCTGTAACATGTAATTTATGATCATCAGAGGAAAAATTAGACTGTTTTTCGGAAATATTTAAAAGTTCCTCGTAGCACCTTTAAATACCCATGCAACATAACATAAGTGTTAGTCGATTGCTTCTCCTTTAAATTTTTTTGGATACAATTGATTATTAACAGCAATAGTAGTAATGGGTCTGTTTTACTTTAGAATATTTTGACTACATGTCAAGGAAATGAATGAATGAATGAATGAATGAATGAATGAATGAATGAATGGATGAATGAATGATTTATTTCAAATATGCAACAACAATACAATAATAAAAATGCATCAACAGGAGTCAGCCCTAGTGACTCCTGCACTGATAAGGCCGCCAAGCACTCTATAAAAATGCCACAACATATTTGAAAAGGGGTGGGAAGAAGTAAAAACTTGTTCAATCCCACCCCACTTCTTTAAACAATATTAACAGGTCAGAAATCAAAATCAAACAATGAAACCTGAAGAAAGGGTATGACCTCTTTGTCCTCAATGGTTGCTACTGTCATGTAACTAGCATCATTTCCTCTAGCCTCCAGTGTTTCTTAGCCTGTTTCCTAACCCTTAAAGGCCTACTTCACCGGTGGGAATATGAAGGTGTATTGAATTCTGAGATCCTATGTAGTATAAATGTGATGTCACAGTAAGAGAAATGTAGGGTTAGACAGTGAGACCATAAAACACTCTTTCTGCCTTTTCTCAGGCTAGGATGAACCGATTTAATTTTTTTTTGCACATTTATACCACATAGGATCTCAGAATTCAATACACCTTCATATTCCCACCGGTGAAATAGGCCTTTAAGCTCAAATCACAGCCACCTCCTTTCTCAAATGGACAGTAAAGTAATTAAGTTCTCTGTAAGAAACTGGAAAAACTTCCTCATTCCACTTTCGCTTCTCGTAAAGTCGAAGGTGTTTGGAAACGACTCAATGGAATGGCATAGAATCCAATCCAAGTTTAGATCTTAAACCGGTTATCCGGCCTTAACACTTGCACGAATGCACAAGGATAACATCAATTGAAATGCTAAAACTTTAAAGGAATACTTCACCCATACGGAACCAGCGTTCTATCATTATAAAATCACTATTATAATATAATGAAGGAGGTTTTTCTTTCCTCAGTCTTCCCTCAGTCTTCCCTTGGCCCAGCTGTCCTGTTAATCCTAACCCTTACTGTGATGTCACAAGAAGGAAACTGTAGGGTTAGACAGTGAGACCATAAAACACTCTTTCTGCCTTTTCTCAGGCTAAGATGATCCGATTTTTTATTTTTTGTTGCACATTTACACTAAATAGGATCTCCGAGTTCAATACACCTTCATATTCCAACCGGTGAAGTAGGTCTTTAAGCACTTTTTCAATAGAGGTGGTAGGATGGCCTAGAGGAAGAGGGGGCCGACCAGTAAAACTAGTGGTGGCTGGTATTACATGTACAGTGCCCACCATCTCTATACCATTGTGTCCTTGAGCAAGACACTTAACCCCCAAAACTGCTCCAGGGGCGCTGTACTATGGCTGACCCTGCGCTCTGACCCCCTCCCGAAGTGTGGTAACTTGAGAGGGGGATATGCGGAAAGATAAATTTCAATTTGCCAGCGTGTAAATTGCCTAATAAAGATAACTTAACTTAACAAAGGGAAAAAGCCTGCAGCAGTTTCATGCTGGCGTTGCTCTCAATTTGCAAAGTCATGCTTGGATCTGGTTTGACCAAATAAGGGTTTTTTGTTTTGTTTCGAAGCTCCATCCTCTCACTCAAAATTCCTTGCAATCAGATAATCCTAATGAACGCTTAAGGCTTCCATACACACACACACACACACACACACACACACACACACACACACACACACACACACACACACACACACACACAATCACCCTTTGGCGTCCTTACTTTGGTGTATTATAGCGACGTATTGTTTTGACTTGCTGTGATTTGTGAACAAAAACACAAATCACAGCAAATTATATGTAATTTTTTTCATAAGAATTGTTAAGCCAGTTTGTGTGCAGACGTCTGAAATGTCAAGGTAATTTCTTTTTGAAGGACATCTGCACTTTTAATGAGGTTCCCCCCCTTTCAAGGATTTCGGAGCTTGGGATCACTCACAGAGATGGTGACAGCTCATGATAACCTTTGTCCCCGTCGTAACACAGCTAACGAAAGCACACACTCTACTTGGTTTTCTTTCCAGTCTCAAGGCTTCTTTTCTCAATGGTTATTATTTTCGATTAAAGGTGCAGTGTGTAATATGACATCATCAAGAAAGTTCTACAAAGTTCTAGAATGCAACGCTCCCTGGGTAACCCCAACCCTTTCGAATAATAACAGAAGCTACAGTGGCCTGCAAGGACAAGAACAATTCTAAATTTTAAACAGTGCACCTGATGACATTCCAACTATGACACTTTCAAGATGGCGGCACTAGGCCTTGGTCCAAAATATGCAGAAATATGGACATATATGAGACCCTTTCTAAGGGGAAAAAAAATAATTTAAAAAAATTAATTCAGCTATTATGCACTAAACTAAACGTACTTATGGATATTATAATTACTTTCTACAAAATCTGCTAGGAAATAAAACCCAAAATTCTACACACTGCAGGTTTAAAGTCTACATACAAAGTCATAACTGATTTGAACAACCACTGATGATAGAAATCTGGTGAAATATATTTGCCTTTTGCTTGAGAATTGCATAGAAAGTTCTGATCTATTCTGTGATTATATCATAAACAAGATGAATGATTCCTTATTTGTATTTTTTTTTAAAGGTGCTATGAGGAACTTTTAAATATTTCTGAAACAGTCAGATTTTTTCCTCTGATGATCATAAATGTCATGTAATAGCAAACGAGATCATCAGAGCAAAGAATGCTATTTTTATATAGTTTTTCTTAATGCCTTTGTCATGGGTATACGCTCACCCAGGAACAACAGCTGGCGATGTAAAAACACTACCGCTTTTGACCAAAGGGGGTGCAAGAATGAACACAAACTGTGCGTTACATTGGAAATCATATAATTCCCAGTATATACAATGTTTTGTGTTAAAGAAAGAAGTTTAATCTTCAGACAATAGTGGATTGAGCTTTGATTTTTTTACATATTGGATATATTAGCGGAAAATGAAGTTCTCAGTAGCAAAATAGATTTCCTTATATCTAATTATAAGGCCATTCTTACTAATGTTAAATATTTTCCGCAGAAATTGCCTCACATCTGCCCCCAGTAAGATCACGTTTCTTCATTTTGCATTTCAAAAGCAAGAGCTCTTGCATATTGTTCTGACACGCGACAAGACAATGAAAGGACGCGCACACACACACACACACACACACACACACACACACACACACACACACACACACACACACACACACACACACCCCCCCCCCCCCACACACACACACACAGAGGAATTGTGCATTGTCTAGAGAGAAAGTGTTGAAGGAGAATTCCCAGAAGTCCCACAAGAGTGTATTATTGTGGTTGCCGGCGGTGACACCATCAGAGACTCATCTGCCAGATAAGGAACTGCACAGGAAGCCACTCAGGATTCTATTAGCAACCGCCGACCACTGATGTCATCGCATTCTTCTTCTTATCAGTTCAAATAAGTAGTTACCGTAGTGATAAAAAAAAAATGGGGTCTGTTCGAAAACGGCCTACTAACATCCTCCCTCCTACATACTCAACATGTATATACTACATACTGTCTACTTAACGGTCGATTGTGTATGCGAGGTTCCTCAGACCGTTTACACTGATGTATACGAGAGCAATAAAGAATAAAAAACTTGCGGTTGAGTAGGAAAAGTAACCTATCGACCCATAAACAAAATCCTCCCGGAAGTAAGTAGCTACTCTTTCGACCATTTCTCGCCTACACAAACTCGCATACACAACCACAACATACTCAAATTGACCGCAATTTCTTAAGAAGTGCATTTTGTTTTGCTCTACCAACCCTTTGCCTGTTTTTTGTTTTTTTTAAGATATTTTTTTGGCATTTTTATGTTTTATTGATAGTGTAGAGACAGAGTTGAAATGGGGCAGAGAGGGGAGTGACATGCAGAGAACGACCGCGGGCTGGAATCGAACCCGGGTCCGCTGCTGGCCGAGGCCCATGGGGGGGGGGGACGCCCTACCAACTGAGCTAAGGGCGCCCCTTGCCTGTTCGTTTTAATAGAAACTTGTTGAGCATTACATTGGAAATTAACAATCAAGCCTAAAATAAATTCTACCTTTGTCTTCAAAAACGACCTTTTCGGCCCATTCAGACAAAGTGACCATTCTCCAGTGCATTTTTATTTTTTTCATTCTTTTGGTGTTGCCTAGATACAGCCAAAGAAAAGAGCTACAGTTTCTTTTTCTTTTCATTATGATAACACTTAGAGGCCTCTCTTTCTCTATGGAGTCACACTTGCTCAACACCTCCACACACACACACACACACACACACACTCACACTTTTACAGACACACACACACACACACACACACACACACACTTTTACAGACACACACATTTTAATTCTTTATTTGAGTCCACCAATCACATTACAACAGACAGGATTCAAATATTTCCAGAAATGAGATAGGACAGTGTTCAAGGGTATAAAAAACATCTCCTACGCCACACTGCCAGGCTGCCTGTCACCGCTGATATGGAGCAGAACTTTGACAGCTGTTTGGATGTCCTGCTGGAGAGCCCTGCCAGCCTTAACCCAGTGAAAACAAGATGGTGGACATGCCCCAAGCTGCCAAAGATCAACACCACCAGTTTGCTTTGATAGCCCAGTTCACTTAGTTTGGACAGAATGGGCTGGTACTTCATGATTTTATCACTAAAGGCAATGTCCATGTACAGATCGTACACACAGCCTACTTCACACACAATTTTACAGACACACACAGACACACACACACACACACACACACACACACACACACACACACACACACACACTTTTACACACACATTATATGCCGACCCATGCCAGACCCTGCCCACCCACACAGGCCCCACAGCGGACCCCACAACATGCAGCCTGCTGACCCACACTTTATCAACTTCATTGTGGGTTCTTTGGTTGGAAACTGGCCTAAGTTTGTTTATATATTCTGAGCTTTTAAATTCCCCTAATGCAATCATCCAGTTTTCGGGAATATACAATATATAATGTTGAATTAAGGCTTTACTGTATTAAGCTAAACATGTTGGTGTTGCTAACAAGGCATTACAGATGGATGGATGGATGGATGGATGGATGGATGGATGGATGGATGGATGGATGGATAGATAGATAGATAGATAGATAGATAGATAGATAGATAGATAGATAGATAGATAGACAGACAGACAGACAGACAGACAGACAGACAGACGGATAGACGCATGGACGGACGGACGGATGGACGGATGGATGGATGGATGGATGGATGGATGGATGGATGGATGGATGGATGGATGGATGGATGGATGGATGGATGGATGGATGGATGGATGGATGGATGGATGGATGGATGGATGGATAGATAGATAGATAGATAGATAGATAGATAGATAGATAGATAGATAGATAGATAGATAGATAGACAGACAGACAGACAGACAGACAGACAGACAGACAGACAGACAGACAGACAGACAGACAGACAGACAGACAGACAGATAGATAGATAGATAGATAGATAGATAGATAGATAGATAGATAGATAGATAGATAGATAGATAGTCATATTTACATAGTTACTATTAACCCGGTGCATTATCTGCACTAGTTGTCCATTATGTGCTCAAGTTACACATCTAATCTTACCCGCTAGTAGTGAGAATTTTAGGAGCAAGTCAGGGCAACTTCCTCGTGATAAATGTGCCAATGATTCACCGGCCTGAATGCGACTCGACGGTCTTATTATAAGGAATTCGTCACGGATAATGTTTCAACCATTTTCAA
The DNA here is from genome assembly GCF_949987685.1 of Ammodytes marinus. Lineage (NCBI taxonomy): Eukaryota > Metazoa > Chordata > Actinopteri > Uranoscopiformes > Ammodytidae > Ammodytes > Ammodytes marinus. Next base: position 17,919,236 of record NC_137227.1, read on the forward strand.
GTCAGCCCAGCAGCCTCGAGCATATATTTTATTTTATTTTATTTTTTTCAGGGGAGTTTTTTCTGTTCCTTGGCATGTGTGTACAGGTGACTGAAGAAACTGGAAAGTCCTCCTGACCCCTTTTTACTCTCCTCTCTACCTCTCTCATCCTCCCCCCTTTCTTTCTGTCTGTCTGTCTGTCTGTCTGTCTGTCTGTCCGTCCGTCCGTCCGTCCGTCCGTCCGTCTTTCTTTCTTTCTTTCTTTCTTTCTTTCTTTCTTTCTTTCTTTCTTTCTTTCTTTCTTTCTTTCTTTCTTTCTTTCTTTCTGTCTGTCTGTCTGTCTGTCTGTCTGTCTTTCTTTCTTTCTTTACCCCTCTCATCCTCCCCCCTTTCTTTCTTTCTTTCTTTTCTTTTTCTCTCACTAGTTCAGAGTTGACAGGAACCTGAAACCTAACCCCCTTCGAACAAAAGCGAATGTTAACGTTCTCAATACTTGTAAACTTACATAACACAGCTGAGCTAAGCTATTATGGAGAATGCTTGTTGCTACCTGTCCATATATTGTACTACCAGTGTTAATAAATAGGCTACGTAAACAGGTATTTAAACAAACAATGTACAGTAAATAAGTGGGTCCATATAGCAACATGCCCGTTTTACAGAGCCTAGGCTGTGTAGTATTAACACTGGATTTTCTTTCAGTACGGTCGGACAGGTAGCGATTTCGTGAGGAGATATTTATTGATTTTGACAACAAGCGTTCTCCAGAATCACTGACTGCACCTTTAAACAACCTCAAATAACCTGTGAGACACCCACAGAGAGTGTGTCTCTATCAGGGCTATAATCTCGGCAGATCTTTTATACCTCTAAAAGAATCACAGTCTCAATTGTTTTTCAGTAACAAGGAAGTTAAAAAAGAAAATAAAGAAATGACCGGAATATCAGCAGGCAGGTTTTTCCCCGGTGCCGCCCTGCGTGTGTGTGTGCGTGTGTGTGTGTGTGTGTGTGTGTGTGTGTGTGTGTGTGTGTGTGTGTGTGTGTGTGTGTGTGTGTGTGTGTGTGTGTGTGTCTTTAAAACTTTCTTTGGACTGGATTAGATCCAGAGCAGCAACAATCTGACAAAGAGAGGTCATAGGTCCGCACGCGAAGCAAGGGAGTGGCTACTCTGCGGTCTCGCTGTGTGGGGCTGTGTACACACACACACACACACACACATCACAAACACACTGGTATTTGCACAAACACGCAACACACACACACACTGGCATTTGCACACACACACACACACACACACACCACAAACACACTGGCATTTGCACAAACACACACACACACACACACACACACACACACACACACACATTCAACGGTGCATGCATTGGATTTGCATTGTAGCTCGCAGGTAAAATAAATTGTGTATATAAGCACCCAAGCGTTTAGCAATCACTACCAGCGTTTGTTATGAGTTAATGAGCTTACACGCACGCACACACACACAAAGACACACACACACACATCACACACACACAAAGAGACACACACACACACACACACACACACACACGCTACTCACCATTCATTTTACGTACAAATGCAGGCTGATATACATTTCCGAAATATGCATTCTGCCGTTACTTTCATGCTCCTACATGCTTTAAAGCTACACACCGATTGCCTAATATTCTTATTTTTTAGTAAGTAATTTGATCTGTTGTGATGTTGGGAGATACAGCAGCTCCCCTTTCCCAACACCAGCACGTTGAGACAGCTCTCCCACCGAGGGCCCAACCCCCTGCAACCGCTGTTTAGATATGCTGCAATAGAACCATTGTGTGTGTGTGTGTGTGTGTGTGTGTGTGTGTGTGTGTGTGTGTGTGTGTGTGTGTGTGTGTGTGTGTGTGTGTGTGTGTGTGTCTGTGTGTGTGTGTGTGTGTCTGTGTGTGTGTGTGTGTGTGTGTGTGTGTGTGTGTGTCTGTGTGTGTGTGTGTGTGTGTGTGTGTGTGTGTGTGTGTGTGTGTGTGTGTGTGTGTGTGTGTGGTGTGTGTGTGTCTGTGTGTGTGTGTGTGTGTGTGTGTGTGTGTGTGTGTGTGTGCGTGTGTGTGTGTGTAGGGTGATACAGTCTTTGTCATGTGTACTGTATACGCTACTGTTTGTCAATAATATACCGTATGCATGTACTTTAAAGGTGCTCCGAGGAACTTTCAGTTTGTGTTCATTCTTGCGCCCCCTTTGGACTGAAGCGGTAGTGTTTTTGCTACGCCAGCTGTTGTTCCTGGGTGAGCGTATACCCATGACAAAGGCATTAGGAAAAACTATATAAAAATAGCATTCTTTGCAGTGATGGTCTCGTTTGCTGTTACAAATGAGCATCAGAGGAAACATTTGACTGTTTCAGAAATATTTAAAAAGTTCCTCGTAGCACCTTTAAGAAGTTCCAGAGTTGCGCTTAAATCAGTGCACCAATAGTTTTCTCTTTGATTGTGCAAGGCGATTAAAATCACGGTTCCTCAACAAAAAATAACAGCCCCCTCCTCATTTCAAAATGACGTTTACAGCTGCAATCAGGGCACAATTTTCTGAAGGTAGATTGCAAGCTATCGGCTAAATACCCACTCGTTAATGTTTAGAAAAATACAGGAAGAAATCTAAGTTCAAAATACAGTATTTAGAGTGAGGAGGTCATTGTGAGGTGCAGCCAGCAGCCAGTCCTTAATTGTAGAGTTTCTGGCAACAATGTGAGTGAAATCGCATTGGCAATCTTGATATATGGTTGAACCCAAACTGATTATTAGGCTAGATGAAGGGCTCTTTGACTATGGGACTCTTGGGTTGCGTTCCGAATCGCATACTCTTTCTTTTTTCTATTCTACATACTACATCCGACGATAAAAATAATCTAGTTAGGATGCAGTAGGCATACTATTGGGACATACTTTACTCTCTTATTTCATCATAACATTGCGCCTTGATCTTGCCTCTTGCTTTTATATCCGTCGCATCCCCGTTTGTTTTCATATGGGGGCTTCGTCGATGTTACGTCACTTCACGTGCGCACTGGATTGGGGGTCAGAATCGCCCAAATAGGATGCACTTTTCAACACTAACAATCTTGGCCGCATGAAGTAGGACATCCGGGTACTTCTAACCATCCTAAATCTGGCCATAAGAATCGGGACATCCTAAATCTTTTTTCTACATACTATATAGTAGAAAGTATGCGATTCGGAACGCAACCTTGGAGTGAGGGTCCACGAAATGCTACTCAACTAAAATGCGGTATCAACTAACAGTTACTCCCTTATAATCACGTATGAGTCAGGGTCTTGTTTTTTTTGTTGTTTTTTACATTTTCGCTTTTTATTAAACCCATCTGAACGGAACTGCATTGTAAGCAAGCAACATATTGAAAGTGGTTTTTTGGCCTTGATTAAGCCAACTCATCACTACATTTTTAAAATGCACCTGCTGCTGTTATCTGGGGGAATTTTCTTCTTTTTTTTACACAGACCAAAACATACACACATTCCAAGATGACTAGCATTTCAGGGAAAGACAAGGGAGCCATTGAGAGAACAGGGGGAAATGAGGAAGTGAGGTTTTTCGGATGTTGCTGGACTATATACCTCGGGTTTCACCATTAACTGTGATTGGCAGATTACATTTCCAAATCCTTTTTTTATTCGCAGGCCGCATTCCAAATCGCATACTCTTTCTTTTTCTTCTACATACTACATCTGACCAAAATTATCTAGTTAGCATGCAGTAGGCAGCAGCGTACAATTGGGACATTCTTTTACCTTTTTATATAATCATACCATCGCACCTTGAACTTGCCTACACACTGAAAAATAATCCCGACAGGATGTAGTTAGTAGGTATTTTTAAGCATACTAAATCTGACCACAAGAATTGGGACATCCTAAATCTGTTTCTACCATACTACTAAATAGCAGGGAAAGTATGGGGATTGGAACGCAGGGACAGTGTCAAATTATGTGTTTGAAAACCTGCATACTAAACCTAACTTGTTATATGTCGATATTTAGAGTTTCAAAGTTGCTACGAGGCACATTTCAATATTTCTGAAACAGTCTCATTTTTCCTCTGATGATCATAAATTACATGCAACAGCAAACGAGACCATCAGTGCAAAAAAAAATACTATTTTTATATAGTTTTTCTTAATGCCTTTGTCATGGGTATATACGCTCACCTAGGAACAACAACTGGCGTAGTAAAAACACTACCACTTTTGTCCAAAGGGGGCGGTAGAATTAACACACACTAAAACACCTTTAAAACTCCCCATGGCATACAGAAGTCAGGCGTAAGGAATATAAAGAGTGAAACCCACAGCATACACTGCTATTAGTTATCTTTACTTAAAACGTGTCTCGGTTTTCGTCTACAATTTGGGGTTCCTTTCGCTGAGGGAAAGTGATGTTGGCGTGTGAATGCGAGGTCAGGACACGTGCGGTTGTGTAAAAGTCTTTTTTCTGAAAACGCTGGTTTCTGTTCCCAAAAAGCCCTGTAATGATTGTTCCTTTGGCTGGGATATTCAAAATACTCCCCTGAAAGCTTTTCTGTGTGTGTGTGTATATGTGTGTGTGTGTGTGTGTGTGTGTGTTTGTGTGTGTGTGTGTGTGTGTGTGTGTGTGTGTGTGTGTGTGTGTGTGTGTGTGTGTGTGTGTGTGTGTGTGTGTGTGTGTGTGTGTGTGTGTGTGTGTGTGTGTGTGTGTGTGTGTGTGTGTGTGTGTGTGTGTGTGTGTGTGTG
>NC_137227.1:17941491-17968991 GCF_949987685.1 Ammodytes marinus
CGACAGCTGTATCTCACGCGGCTGGTCTAGCAGCCGAACATCGCTGCGGTTGGTGGTTGATTCTGTCCGTGTGTCAAAGTGTCATTGCTACAGACACCGGACCCCCAAATTGCCCTTAATTGTGTGTATTTTGGGGGGTGGGGAGAGGGTGGTAAATTGTGGAGCCCATTTGGAGCCCTAAAGTGTGGTCTGAATGTCATGTCTTTGTGCTAAAAACACTTTAGCCCCCGGGACGTCCCCATCAGCTCTGCAATCTGTTTCGAGAGTTCAGCGTATAGTTTGGACACACCTGGTGTTACTTGGCTTTGATAAGTGGGATCTGGTCGGACATGTTTTTTTTTAAGGGGAATTTACAACCCATGTTTTTTAGAAAGATGTGTTACGTCTAGTCTACACACAAAAACAGAATGCCATGTGCTGTATATGTGGTCTCCTTATTCCTATAATAGGCTAAAAGGTCTTGACTTGGTACATTGTAAAAATTATAAAGGGAGAACGTAACTGTCTTCACTAGATTTTTGAGGTTTTGAGGCTATATCCAAAACTCTTTAGATTTAAGGTGACTTGCCTACATTTGAACCAACCTATTATCTTTTGTTGAGATAAGTTATTGTTCATATTTCATGAAAATGTTTCTTTCATAAACAAATAATGAGTTCTACATAATAAGAATTTCAAACAATAACATTTGTGGCGAACATTCTGAAAAAAAAATAATACCTTGGCAGAACTTTAAACCTGCAGTGTGTAGAATTTTGGGTTTTATTTCCTAGCAGATTTTGTAGAAAGTAATTATAATATCCATAAGTACATTTAATTTAGTGCATAATAGCTGAAAAGAATGTTTTGAATTATTATTTTTTCCCTTAGAAAAGGTCTCATATATGTCCATATTTCTGCATATTTTGGACCAAGGCCTAGTGCCACCATCTTGAAAGTGTCATAGTTGGAATGTCATCAGGTGCATTGTTTAAAATTTAGAATTGTTCTTGTCCTTGAAGGCCACTGTAGCTTCTGTTATTATTCGAAAGGGGTGGGGTTACCCAGGGAGTGTTGCATTCTAGAACTTTGTAGAACTTTCTTGATGATGTCATATTACACACTGCACCTTTAAGATTTTGGAAATCTTACTATGAGAACTCAAAACTTTTAAGTTACGTTAAATATGAATGATAAGTTATCTGAACAAAATGTAACTAGTTGGCTCACACGAAGACAGTTTTCCTTCAAATTTGAGATTTTTTTTTTTTTTTTTTAAGAATTTTTTTGGGCACTTTTATTGACAGTGCAGAGAGACAGAGGTGAAATGGGGCAGAGAGGGGAGTGACATGCAAAGAACGACCGCGGGCTGGAATCGAACCCGGGTCTGCTGCTGGGCCCGGCCCGGGGGGGGAGGTGGGGGGCGCCCTACCAACTGAGCTAAGGGCGCCCCCGAGAGTTTTAGTTTAGGCTTCAACACACTAAAATCTAGTGAACACAGTTGCCTTAACATTTCAAGTTTTCCATATAACTAAATATATAACTTTTTCATTTTTAACAGTGTAGTCCCGTGGCCTAGGAAACACTCAAATACAAAGTGTGCACTAACTAAATATAAGCACCTTAAAGTAATTCTCAACCCACGCACATCTGTAGTAAGTCAAGGGATTGGGCCTGAGTCATATACCCTTCGGTGCGCATGTTGAATCAGCATGAAAATACGTTTTCCCAGGAAGCTGCGGCTCTCGACTTTAGCGGACGCACTTTCGCACACTCACAGTTATTCATGAACCCAACCGACTGTCTGCCAATGTTATAAGTCATCTCTGCTCTGCTCACACACAGCCAGGAGGACTCTCCCCACTTACCCTGAACGTCTGGCCGCTTACAGAACACTATATCTGACTGCAGCCCCCTCATTTCCTTATACCGCCTACACACACACACACGCATACGCATACGCAAACACACACACACACACACACACACACACACACACACGCATACGCATACGCAAACACACACACACACACACAAACACACACACACACACACACACACACGTTCAACCAACCGCCGTCTGTCTTTGTTTAAGTCCATTCCTCTTTTTTCTAACCTAGTCGACTGCTTCACCTCTCACCTCTTAACCCTAGTCTGGCTCTCTGTCTCTCTCTCCATCTCCCTCTGTCTCTCTCCCTCTCTCTCTCCCTCTGTCTCTCTCCTTCTTTCCCCCTCTCTCTCTCTCTCTTCATCTCTCTCTCTGTCTCCCTCTCTCTCTCTCTCCCTCTCTGTCTCTCTCTCTCTCTCCCTCTCTCTCTCTCCTTCTTTCCCTCTCTCTCTCTCTCTCTTCATCTCTCTCTCTCCCTCTATCTCTCTCTCTCTCTCCCTCTCTCTCTCTGTCTCCATCTCTCTCTGTCTCCCTCTCTCTCTCTCTCCCTCTCTCTCTCCTTCTCCCTCTGTCCTTCTCTCTCTCTCTCTGCTCTACTTGTATGATACAATCGGAAGGCGCTGCTCCGTGCCCCTGTGCACTTGAACAGGAATGTCTAGTTTTTTGCATCCAGTGTAAGTGGGCACCACACACACACACACACACACACACACACACACACACACACACACACACACAGAAATAGCATGCAATCGCTATAGTGACAAGCATACATACAAACAGACTCACTTCCCAATATTCTGAGCCTTGTGAGTGTACTTGGTGTATATCTATATTAATAATAATACATTTTGATTAATACAGCGCTTTTCTCACACTCAAATCGCTTAACACAGGAGGCACACAACAAATAAACAAACAAAAAGAAATGCAAAGTTGATGGGGCTCGGGTTGGTATCTGCCTTTTGTTAAGATATTTTTGGGGCATTTTTATGCTTTATTGATAGTGTAGAGACAGAGTTGAAATGGGGCAGAGAGGGGAGTGACATGCAGAGAACGACCGCGGGCTGGAATCGAACCCGGGTCCGCTGCTGGCCGAGGCCCATGGGGGGGGGACGCCCTACCAACTGAGCTAAGGGCGCCCCCTGGTAATTTGCAAAACAAAGACTGGAAAAAGGCAAACTGCCCTTGAGCAAGGCATTTGAAGCCCATTTGCTCCACTAGAGTGTCTTGGTGGGGCACACTCAGCCATCCATCTTAGAAGTGTTTCCTTAACGGCGATTATGTAAAAGCACGGCACCACCATCTTGTGTTCTTGGTCGGCTAGCGTCACGGGGATTATGGGTCTTTTTCAAAATAAAGGATTGTTGAGTTGAAAGGGCCAACATGGCGGTTCAGTTCGGTGGAGTTGGCAGACCATAAAGGCGCCGTCACACACACACACACACACACACACACACACACACACACACGCACACACGCACACACACACACACACACACACACACACAGCCCGTCTCTTTCCTTTATAAAATGCCTCAGTGAAAACAACCTGAGAACCAGATTTTTTTTAAACAATGTGGCAACAATCTTATGCAGCGTCTTTTTTAAAAAACACTGGGGTCGGAAAGCAATGATACAGTTTGATACACAACCAGTTTTTTTGTGGCGGTTCTGATGTCTTAAAGGTCGGTCCCAAGGTGAAATTGCCTGAGAACTCTTTCCAGCCATATACAAATACATAAAAACAAAATCATACTAAATGGGCAAAATGCAATAAAACAAATTAAAATATCAACAAAAAGAATGGCTTTGAAAGACCAGATCCCAACCAAAATACTTCAGCAGTTATGTGACTTCTATCTAATTTGTTAGTAAGAGTCCAATGCACGGACACAGAGACCGTCACGCACAGTAAAAAAAACTAATTTAATTAGAGTTTTTTTGGATTCTTTTTCGGGGACAAACCCATTTCTTTGTAAGTTCATCTCAGGCAAAAAACAGCTAAAGGGCTGTTGTTGCCTGCCACATACACCATGTTTCTGTAATTAAAGCCTCATTGCGAGACACTTTCATCCCTGGCCTGCTGCTACCTTACCAACTATTTTTTTTCTTCTACTTGTGTCTACTTCAGCACGCTCTCCCATTCTTTTTCCACAATGTCTTTCTTGTTTTTCACTGTTTAAACGTTGCCAATATGCGACGGGGCCTTTGCCAGTCTGCATGGGGCCTTTGCCAGTCTGCTGCTAGACCAAATCCACTGTTGCGGTATATACAGTACCGGTATTTTTCTTTTGATAGGGGGAAAACCGTTGAAAAAAAAAATATCTATTTCCTTATGAAAAAATATGACTTACACGCCTCATTTGACAATCTTTGTGTTTCTACAGTTTGGTAAAAGCTTGAATGTAAAGCATATTCCATAGTGTGCACTTGTGATTTGTTAGTAATAAGCGAAACAGATGCCAAATCCAGCAGTGTGGTCCCTTGTATATAATTCATTGAAATTTGCCCTTTTTTGGATTATTATTTAGCCGTTTAAACAAAACATTGCTTGGACCCGCTGAGGTTTAACTCGGCCAGAACGTTGTTTTTCTTTCCGGCACACACACACATGCGCACACACACACACACACACACACACACACACACACACACACTGTTGTATAATTAAAACCTTATTGAGATATTTTCGGCCACTATTTTGCCTTCTCTTTTCTCACCTCTCCCTCCATCCTTCACCTCCTTTGTGTTCCCCCTCTTTTCCGCTGCGTCTGTCATCTCTTCCTCGTTTTATTTGTTCCTGTGCAGCTGGCTTTGTGAAGAGATCGTTAATAGATTCTTTCCTTCTGACTCCCAGTTTCTTTCCCTCTTTCATACACTGTTTCTAACGCCTTGTGTCCACTGAAAAACGGCACAGTTTGGTACAGTTTGGTACAGTTCGGCACAGTACGGTTAGGCAGGGCACTGTCACCCTATCCCTGGTTTGCATTTCTCTCTAGGTGGTCCTCAGACGAGCCCCCCATCGTTGCTTCCAGTCATCCTGGTTCTCCATACATCTGGCCAGTTCATTGGTACTTTGCGCTCCTGCATCCTTCTTGAGTACATCCACGTATGTTAGTGTAGGACGTCCTCCAGACCGATGCCCATGGTTTGGTTCCCATAGTACCATAGTTTGCTGGCTGGCAGCTCTTGGTGTCTTTGGCAGTGTCCCGCCAGTCTCATTCTCCTGGAAGCTACTTTCCCGCTAACCCTTGGTAATCCTTCATACAGGATACTGTTAGTAACATGTGTGCTCCAGCTGATGTTAAGTACTGCACGCAGCATCCTGGTGTAGCACCCGTCTAGAGACTTCTGCCAGGCTGGCTTCAAGGACCAGCATTTGCTGCCGTAGAGGAGTACAGACTCTACCGTTGCATAGAAGAAGCTGAGTTTGATTTGACGGGGAGGTTAGAGTTCCACACACAGGTCATGCCGTTCAGGGCCCTCCATGCGAGTGCCTTCCTCACCTTTAGGTCCTGCTCGGATGACTTGACCCATGAGCCCAGATACTTAAAGTCCTCGACTTCCTTCAGCACAGAGCCACCAGATGTTGTCAGCGGTTGATGCTCCGGTGAGATGTTGTAGGTGATGACCTCTGTTTTCTTGGCGTTTAGCCTAAGGCCAACCTTAAGGCCTTCATTTCCACTGTAACACCCGTTACTTGACTACAGAACTAGTGACATCATGGGAGCAGGACACAGTGTATTAATTAAATGAAGATGAAAGAAAACGCCTATAAACGATAAACAGAGAGCTGCGAGCCAACATCTAAACACAATACTCTAGCCGAGGTGCCTACACGCGGCAGTTTATCTCTTACACGGAAATTATGATTCTGTCGACCAATCAACGGACTGCATTGTGTAGGTCCACCCTTTTGGGACCCTTGGGGACGGCTTGGTACCCCTGACTTAAGAGGGTAAATGTGATGTATTGTTTTTTAAAGATAATTTTTTGGCATTTTCAAGCTTTATTTTGATAGTACAGAGTTGAAATGGGGAGACAGAGACAGAGAGAGAGAGAGAGGGGGGATGACCTGCAGTAAAGGTCCACGGGTCGGATTCGAACCCTCGACCACTGCAACGAAGTCCGGAGCCAATATGGTACGCGCTCTATCCACTACACCACCGGAGCGCCCCGAAATGTGTGATGTATTTTTATTAGTATAATGAATACGTGGCCTCACTGGCACACTCACCGTTTGTCAGTATTCTCAGTATTTTATTAGTTTTATTTTTTTCCAATTTTTTTTTTCTACTTAGGAGTGTCTGGGCCAGGCTAAGCATGCATCCAAACCACACAGTGAATCACATCAAAGCATCTGTTTTCTTCTTGTTGGGCCGTCGTTTTGTGTTCCAGATCTTAAATGGCCAAGAGAACGAACGTGTGTGTGTGTGTGTGTGTGTGTGTGTGTGTGTGTGTGTGTGTGTGTGTGTGTGTGTGTGTGTGTGTGTGTGTGTGTGTGTGTGTGTGTGTGTGTGTGTGTGTGTGTGTGTGTGTGAGAGAGAGAGTTTGGAGCTAAATTCTCAAACATATCACGGATAGACAGAGTTCGATTCGATTTATTGCATTCATGTGGCCAGTTAAAACCTTGCATATTTTTGACCTTGGATTTGTCAGAAACCCGATATCTTGATCCCTATAACAACCGACGCACATCCATCACAAACAAGCGTGTGTATGTGTGTGTGTGTGTGTGTGTGTGTGTGTGTGTGTGTGTTTGTGTGTGTGTGTGTGTGTGTGTGTGTGTGTGTGTGTGTGTGTGTGTGTGCGTAGCCTCTTAAACGGACACGGTTTCGGACACAGTTTCCATTCAAGGATTATACAAGTCGAAAATATTTTGGCTTTTCTGAAGAGCGGCGGATTAAAAGGCTTTAAATAGCTGATACGCAGTAAGGAGCCATGATCAACGCTTCCTCCCCAACACCTGCTAGTATCAACAGCTGGGACGCCTAACACACACCAACAGGCTATGGGACAGGCCCGTACAAGTGTCTTCAGACTGACTTGACCTTTAACCAACCCTTCTCTGATCCACTGCTACACACTAAAGCCTCTAGAAACTTACCCTGCGTTCTGAACCGCGTACTTTTTTCTATTCTACATACTACATCTGACGATAAAAAGAATCTAGTTAGGATGCAGTAGGCATACTATTGGGACATACTTTTACTCTTGCCTCTTGCTTTTATATCCGGCGCATCCCCGTTTGTTTTCATACGGAGGCTTCGTCGATGTGACGTCACTTCACGTGCGCACCGGATTGTGGGTCAGAATCGCCCCAAATAGGATGCAGTTTTCAACACTAACAATCTTGGCCGCATGAAGTAGGACATCCGAGTACTTCTAACCATCCTAAATCTGGCCACAAGAATCGGGACATCCTAAATCTTTTTTCTACATACTATATAGTAGAAAGGGTAACACTTTATAATAACTATCCGTTGTAACTCGTTAATAGATCATTAGTAAACTCTTAATTAATGATTATTAATGATTTGTTAAGTGTTTGTTAGCAGTTTGTTAACGATTTATAACAATGGTAGATAGTTAATAGCTTAATAATTGAATCAGTTCATCTGGGACGAGGCTGAAATAGGCTATAGACTATACACAGTGCATGGGCAACTGAGGGCAGCCCCATTTTCAAATATTTTTAAATAAACTCAATACACACTGTGCATGCCATGGACTTGAACGTGACGTGATCAGTTAATCTCGGATTACCTCCCAGATGAACTGATTCAATTATTAAGCTATTAACTATCTACCATTGTTATAAATCCTTAACAAACTGCTAACAAACACTTAACGAATCATTAATAATCATTAATTAAGAGTTTACTAATGATCTATTAACGAGTTACAACGGATAGTTATTATAAAGTGTTACCGTAGAAAGTATGCAATTCGGAACGCAGGGATGGTCTAAAATAGTAAAAATCAATATATAAAATCACAGTTAGGTGTCTCAATAAGCTTTTTCAACCGTAATTGTTTTTATAGAACTGCTGGGATTGGTTAAAAATATTTATTGCGTAATAAGATCCATAGCAAAGCCGGCCTCATCTTAAATCGAATTTCTGTAAAGTGTATCAACAAATATGCATTACTCTTTTCAGCCGCTAGCTATCATGCTATATCAACTGCGGCAGTGGCGAAGTGGGTAGGGAGATCGCCTCTGGAGTGCAGGGTCGGAGGTTCGATCCCCCGTCTCCCCGCCAAATGTCGAAGTGTCCCTGAGCAAGACACTGAACCCCAAATTGCTCCCGATGGTTCAGAGAGCGCCTTGCATGGCAGCTTCTACCATCGGTGTATGAGTGTGTGTATGAATGGGTGAATGTGGTAAGATATGTAAAGCGCTTTGGGGCTGAGAAAATCGGCTAGAAAGTGCTTTATAAGTCAAGTCCATTTACCATTTAACTCCCCAAATGACATAGAAGGATTTTTTATGGATTTGGGTTTACAGAGGCTAGGCTGTTCTCCTGTACAACCACAGCAAGTCGCCAGTAACTTCTTGTCCCTGTGATGGTTGAAAGTATGGCTCGACATATTACGTTTTCTTGCCAACGGTTTGAATGTGAAGATTGATTTATTGATAACCTTTAATCGTAGACATGGAAATAGCCTGGGCCGGTCCAGCTCATAAATCTGTCCTTTAAAGTCTGAAGCCGGTGCCAGGAGATAGTCTGCCCCGGTCTGAGTCTCTCGTGTTATTTTTAGACAAACATCTGTTTCTGTTGAAGGTAATTAATCAGCCATGTTTGTTTGACTGTGCTGTTGATTTTCCGAAGGTATTTCCAGAATCCCCCAAAAAAAGCTTCCCAAATCAAGTCGAAGATGGCAGCCTGCCCCGCTTGCCTATTTTAATCCTAGGTATCTCTCTCTCTCTCTCCCTCTGTGTCTGTCTCTCTGTCACTATGTCTCTCTCTCTCTCCCTCTGTCTGTCTCTCTCTCTCTCTCTCTCTTTCTCTTTCTCTTTCTCTCTCTAGCGCTCTCTCTCTCTCTCTCTCTCTCTCTCTCTCTCTCTCTCTCCAATGGTCAGATGCCAACCAAGTGGAATAAAATGAGGAATGCCAATTGGGCGCCAAGCTAGTAGCAGAGATAGCCAATCACTGTGGAGCTCTGGAAAACAAAAAAAAAATGTGCCTCTGAGACCAATAATGGAATGCTCCCCCAAACGGCCCCTAATGTCCCAGCGACTGCCAGCTTATCACTGATACATTCAATGAACACACACATGGCCAAGCAAGCAGCCTCTTTTTTTTTTTTAAACCTGCAGTGTGTAGAATTTTGGGTTTTATTTCCTAGCAGATTTTTTACAAAGTAATTATAATATCCATAAGTACATTTAATTTAGTGCATAAAAGCTGAAAGAAATGTTTTGAATTATTTATTTTTCCCTTAGAAAGGGTCTCATATATCTCCATATTTTGGACCAAGGCCTAGTGCCGCCATCTTGAAAGTGTCATAGTTGGAATGTCATCAGGTGCATTGTTTAAAATTTAGGATTGTTCTTGTCCTTGAAGGCCACTGTAGCTTCTGTTATTATTCTAAAGGGTTGGGGTTACCCAGGGAGTGTTGCATTCTAGAACTTTGTAGAACTTTCTTGATGATGTCATATTACACACTGCACCTTTAAGATTTGTTTTTGGCATGTTCAAGCTTTATTTGATAGTACAGAGTTGAAATGGGGAGACAGAGAGAGAGAGGGGGGATGACCTGCAGTAAAGGTCCACGGGTCGGATTCGAACCCACGACCACTGCAACGAAGGCCGGAGCCAATATGGTACGCGCTCTATCCACTACGCCACCGGAGCGCCCCGCAAGCAGCCTCTTTAAGTGGGTGGGTATCTAATTCTGTCCGGCTGTGACATATGCTTCTGGACATGCACTCCAATTTATTTCTTGAATCGCCATCTCTACATTAATAAATGGAAATGTTGGTTGGCTGAGTGAAATGTTGTCTGTGGGGGCGCTCCGGTGGCGTAGTCAGTGGATAGAGCGTGTACCATATTGGCTCCGGCCTTCGTTGCAGTGGTCGCGGGTTCAAATCCGACCCGTGGACCTTTACTGCAGGTCATCCCCCCTCTCTCTCTCTGTCTCCCCATTTCAACTCTGTACTGTCTAATAAAGCTTGAAAATGCCCAAAATAAATTTTTTTTTAAATTTTCTGTGGTGTATCGAAAAAAAAGGTTCACTTTACTCAAACAGATGGATGGATGGATAGATGGATGGACAGACAGACAGACAGACAGACAGACAGACAGACAGACAGACAGACAGACAGACAGACAGACAGACACTCCCTCCATCCGCCTTTGCAAAACACATGTAGGCAAAGATATGGGGGTAGGACATAGAGGAAGAGAACCGGAGCCCAGTAGGGATTTGGGAAGGCATGCGGCGGTCCTAAGATCAGGTATTCCGGTTTTATGATTTTAGCTTCAGTTGAAAACACAGTATCTTTCCCTCCGATCTCCCACCCCGCTGTTTCTAGGCTTAACATACATCTACACCTGCAGGGACAAATTGCCAATAGATCAGTTATAGACTTCTGGCTGCTTTGATGGATACGGCCGAAGAGAAAGCGGTTTAATTTGCGGAATTTGGTTACCGCTAGATCGGACGTTCTCTCTCTGTGGGTGTATTTACTGTCATGCTTACCTAAATGTTTTCTGTCTATTTCTGGTTCCATAACATGTGTTGTTTCATATTAGTTTGAAAAAAAAGTGCAAAATGTACATTTAGGCGTTTTTTTTTTTGTTTTTTTTTATGAACCTTGTCTGTTTGTGACTGTATATTTCTCATATACTGTACAGCCATCTTTGATAGTCATTATCTCAACATTGGGTTTTTTGAAAAGCTTGAAAAGCACTTACATCTAGTAAGCTTCCCATACTCATTCTCAACACTGTTCTGAAGGTTAGGACTGAAGGATTTGTTCATAAGTTGTTGACGTAAGAGACTGATTTGGTTGAAGCCGAAAATGCATTTTGGTATTCAGTAGCCTACCATATGGAATTGGTTTAGGGGTATACCTCCAAACATATTTTTTTCATATTCTGTTATAGGCTAAACATTTTTTTAAAGATTACCAACTGCTTGTGTTAACTTAATAGCAGTTATTTTGTTTATCGAAGAATGTTTTTTATTCCTCCCAGTTTTGGGTCGAAAGTTCACAAACTATTTTCGCCATGTGCCCTGGTTCAAGCTCCGGCAGAGCAGAGCGAAGGAGAAGGGGGTTTACCTTTTGATTTAGGGAGGTTAGGGTTAAATAAACGCCAACCGCAACCGTAACTAAGGCCACGCAGACTCATAGATCTTTGGATTAACCACGGATTAGACTGTGACCCTTTGGCTGAAAACGATACAATAACAATAACAGAAAATGACGATGGATGGAAACTTCTAAACGCTGTATGTAGTGTCCAATCCGGAACCTTTTTGAAACACATGTGCAACAGTTGCCAAGTTGTCACAGAGATTTAGACGTTCTAAATTCCAATTTGGACAGCCACTGCAGTATAACCGCGTTTGTATGGCTGTTAGGATTGTCCGTTCTGCGTGAGCCATGACATTCCAACTATGACGCTTCCAACATGGCGGCGCACAGGCCTGGGACCCATGTATGGAGATATATGGAGATGTAAGAGACCTTTTTTTTTTTTTTTTTTTTTGCATTTTCAAGCTTCTTTTTTTATTATTAGATAGTACAGAGTTGAAATGGGGAGACAGAGAGAGAGAGAGAGAGAGAGAGGATGACCTGCAGTAAAGGTCCATGGGTCGGATTCGAACCCGCGACCACTGCAACGAAGGCTGGAGCCGATATGGTACGCGCTCTATCCACTACGCCACTGGAGCGCCCCGTAAGAGACCATTTTTAAAAAATAATCAAAAATGTTGTTTCAGCGCTCACACAGCGGATTGTGAGGAGATATTCACTGATATTGACCAAAGAGTCAATATCAGTGAATAGAGTGAGTGAGTGAGTGAGCGAGTGAGTGAGTGAGTGAGTGAGTGAGCGAGTGAGTGAGTGAGTGAGTGTCGGGTCCATATGGGAAGAGTCAGAACATTACCATCCGATCCCCTGAAGTGTCGTATTGTCACAAAAACAACGTCCGGCGGAACCATGTGTTTAGTGGCTGAAGAGTCTGGCGGAGTGGTTAACGCCCCCGTAATGCTGATCCCATATCCATTCAGGAGCTGCTTCCGGAATCAACTCATATTTTCAAGGTCAACAACCAACTTTTTTTGCTTAACTTAAACCTGCAGTGTGTAGAATTTTGGGATTTTTTCCATAGCAGACTTGGAAGAAAATAATCATAATATCCATAAGTACGTTTAATTTAGTGCATAATAGCTGAATAATTTTTTTAGAATTATTATTTTTTCCCTTAGAAAGGGTCTCTTATATCTCCGTATTTCTCCATACCATGGACCAAGGCATGGGCGCCGCCATTTTGAAAGCGTCATAGTTGGAATGTCATCAGTTCTACAGAAGGACGGAATGGAACAGTTGGCCACACTGTGTCCATCAGAACTATACCAGCTGGAATGTTCTTGAAGAATTTCTGTTGCTTCTCTGAATGGGAGCCATAGAGACCAACTGTTGTGATCTAGAATTGTACCACTTGATGATGTCATATTACACATTGCACCTTTAACTTAAAAACTTGTGTAGAATTTATTGGCATTCTAGAACTTTCACCATTAGATGCCACTAAACAATCAGATATTACACACTGCACCTTTAAAGTGATAATAGTCCTAACATGAGACGCAAACTCTTAAAAATCTTCTTGAAAGACCGTTCGTTGATTAAAGGTGCAATGTGTAACTTTAGATAAAGATTCTTATAATTTTATTCAATTCAACTATTTCACACACAAAGTTCCACATCAGTATGACATATATGAAAACGCAAATCATTCTTTTCTAGATTTGTTATATCTACAAAACACATTAATCATATTACAATAAATAATTTAAGATGAACGAGTGGATTTTCTCGGACTTAGCACTTCAACACTCCGGGGCGGGTTATTTATATTGAAAGGTCACTTAGTGGTTCTGTAAAGAAACAAAGCTGGACTTGCCTCTCACACACACACACACACACACACACACACACACACACACACACACACGGTACAGTATATTGTGTGGGCCATATCTCTGCGATCTGCTACGTGCCAAAGACATGATGTCATACCAAATATTTGGCTTTTGATGCTGATGTAAAGCAGCTGTTTTTACATCACCGGTCCCGGGCGTGGGCGGGCGTGGGCACACACACACACACACACACACACACACAAACACACACACGCACACACACACACACACACGCACACACACACACACACACACACACGCACACGCACACGCACACACACACACACACACACACACACACACACACACACACAGCCTTGGACTGTGGAATTCAGTATTAAAATTACCCTTTAAAAGGCAAATTATTCTCTAGAAGCAAAGTAATGACGGGAGGCGTTTTGGATGTGTGAGATATGGCTTGAGGGCGTTGTTGTAATAAGGTTCAATCACGCTCTTATTTTGACCTCACACAGTAAGAATCTAAGTGGACATTTTTAGCGACTTTCATTCCACCCTTTGTTCATCTCGTTTTTCATATGAAAGGCCTTCGAATTTTACAAGTGCAAGTGTTTAAAATGAGTTAGAGTAATTATTTTATTGAGGAACCACTTAAAGAATGGGCTGAACGTATAAGGAAAAGTTAACGGGTTTGTACTGAGATGACCCGGGCTGTACTCACAGAGGAACATTCTCCATTCACACAGATCTGATTGAATTTACAGAGTCACGGGACACATGACTTTGAACAGGCGACACATTGATGCTCAAATTATCCTTAAATATGTTTTTTCCAACATGAAATAAACAAAGCCGTGCATCTTTTCAACCCTAACAACACTCTCTTTATGTTTGCATCCACACGTTAATATCCAAACTACTAAGTTACATCGTATTAAAAGAGCCTTATAGAAACATAAGAATTTGGGGCGCCCTTAGCTCAGTTGGTAGGGCGTCCCCCCCCCCCATGGGGCCTCGGCCAGCAGCGGACCCGGGTTCGATTCCAGCCCGCGGTCGTTCTCTGCATGTCACTCCCCTCTCTGCCCCATTTCAACTCTGTCTCTACACTATCAATAAAGCATAAAGATTTTTCTCATAATCGGTATAAGGCTCATGCGATAAACACTGATGGCAACGTTTCAATAATTGCCATGAAAACTATTTTGTGAAGACTATAGGACAAGGGTGAGGTTGAAGTTTAAGTGCATTCACAAGCAGAACAACCTTTTGTTGAAAAAAATTGTATAAAGTAGTTTACCTTACGCCCTCCCCCCCCCCTCCCTCCCCACACACACACACACACACACACACACACACACACACACAGACACACACAGGTTAAGATAAAGAGATGTAGGGCGCAGTGACCTTAACGTGGCAATAAGATTACTCAGTGTGACGAACACACAGCAAAGAAACAAGGCGGCTTCACACACTGCACGTCCCTATCTGTTATCTCAAGTCTGCCCTCCTGTCGGCTATTCACAAGCAAATGTCACTCACTGTGTCTGCAAAACACACACACACACACACACACACACACACACACACACACACACACACACACACACACACACACACACACACACACACACATACACAGTGTTGGGAAAGTAATTTTCCTACGTGAACTAGTTCAAAGTTCAGTTCACACACTTTAAAATTAACTAGTTCAGTTCAATAAATAAATAAATAAATAGTTTCAATAACATTCAGTCCACACTAGAAGCCAGCTGCAGCTTTTACCCCTACAGTATATTCTCAAAAGTTGCTGTTTGAATGGTCTTTTTAATGAGGAATTATTCAAACAAAAACGGTTAAGGTGCAAATGTTTTTCCATTTTTATAATTTTCCAAACCTGGAAACAATTCACATGAAATGTCATTCAAAGAAAGCAATACTGGAAAAATCAGTTCACAAACGCCAGAATGAACGCGTTCGCAATAACGTTCATCAGGCAGAAATACATACGTTCAGTTCACGTTCGCCCCCAATATGAACGAGTTCAGGCACAACACTGTTCACAAGCAAAAGTCACTCACTGTGTCTGCAAAACACACACACACACACACACACACATAGGGTCTGGGTGGGGGGGGGGGGGGGGGGGCTGCAGTGTTGTTAGTGATTTCCAGCTGATACACAAACACAAAAGCCCTCTGTGTGTCCGGCGTCGACCGCCCCGGGTCGAGTTCCTGTGTGTGTGTGTGTGTGTGTGTGTGTGTGTGTGTGTGTGTGTGTGTGTGTGTGTGTGTGTGTGTGTGTGTGTGTGTGTGTGTGTGTGTGTGTGTCCGGCAATCCCCATGAAAACCCCTCCATTCTTTCCATCCAAAGTCATTCTCTGTGATTCATAAGTCTATTCTTCGCTCTTTTTCTAGAATCTAGAGATTTTGATCTATTTATTTTGTTTAGAAAATACAGACAACAATACTCGTATTAAAGGCGGTGTCAGCAATTCTGGAGAACGCTTGCTGTCAAAAAACACTTTTTCTCAGAATCATTGAATATATCCTCAAGATCCACTACCTGTCCATATTCAGCCTAGGCTCTGTAAACAGGTAAACAAAGAGGGCCCACCATAGCTAGCAACATGCCTATGTACAGGCTGTGTATTAACACACACACACACAGTACAGACAGGTAGCAAACAGTGAGGAGATATTCACTGTGTTTGACAAAGAAGAGATTTTGACAACAAATGATTCTCCAGAATCGCCGACATACATCTTGAAATGCTAAAAGTCAGATTCATATTTGTCTCTCTGTGGGGAATTTCCCTTTACACACACACACACACACACACACACACACACACACACACACACACACACACTATATGTACAGTTTAATAGATACAGTACGCAGCACATTCCAGTCTCATATGATAAAGCTCCCAGACCCAGTGTGCATTCCGACAGCACCTGTACAGGTTTATCTTGTCGACTCTATCTGGCCCATAAAGCCCCAGAATGCTTTGCTTCTGCTCAGTATAAACACACGGAGAGACGTTTGAAAAGGTTTGCAGAGAGATATCACACCTTCTCTCTTTTACAGTTTAGAGATGGAGTCAGTTTTTTTTTTCACTGATTCTGGAGAACGCTTGTTGAATATCTCCTCACGATCTGTCCATACTGTGTGTGTGTGTGTGTGTGTGTGTGTGTGTGTGTGTGTGTGTGTGTGTGTGTGCTGAAAAAAAAACAGTGCTGATATAAAGCCTAGGCTCTGTAAATGGCTGACTCCACCTCTAACATAATTTAGGTCATTTACTGCAAAGAAGAGATGATATATTGGTGCTTTGGAATATATATATGTATAGGGGAGAACGGGGTAATCTGAGCCACTTTTTACATTTGATCCCCTCTAAGCGAGCTAAAATGATTTATCACTTAAATTTACACATTTCCGATTAATTCAGGATGTTTCCTAGAAATTGGCATTAGCAGAATTTTTTCAAGACAAAGAGCAGTGAAAATATGATTGTTTTAAAAAAAGTTGTCATGTGGCTCACTTTACCCCAGCTGTGGGGTAAACTGAGTCAGACCAGAAAAATCAAGGGGGTAAAGTGAACCAGCTGACCCCCAGACTGTGTTCTAATCTAACTAGTTCTATCTTTCATTTGAATCTTTTTAAAACCGTTTGAATTATAATATGTTGTATTTGATTTTGTTCAGAGTTACTTTCAAGTGTTTAGAAAATTTGCTTTGCTTAATTGACCAAACCCCATCATTCTTTTACTAGTCCGACATTAGTTCTGGAATGTGTGGCTAGCTTTCAGGATTCTTACTGTTACAATATGTGTTGTTATGGTAGTTTCAGAGTGGAAAAAGTAAGTGGATCAGTTTACCCCACAGCTGGGGTAAAGTGAGCCACATGACAACTTTTTTTAAAACAATCATATTTTCACTGCCCTTTGTCTTGAAAAAAATCTGCTAATGCCCATTTCTAGGAAACATCCTGAATTAATGGGAAATGTGTAAATTTGAGTGATAAATCATTTTAGCTCCCTTAGAGGGGAGCAAATGTAAAAAGTGGCTCAGATTACCCCGTTCTCCCCTATATACAGTATTTTTTTTTTTTTTTTTTTAGAAAGTATCTTACATTTTGAGTATGTTCTTGATTAAAACAGTCACCAAAATGAACCCTTATATTGGCTTCAGTTAAATACTCAACTACAGTCCTATAGAGCTCCGGAAAAAAAATTAAGAGACCAGTCTGGATTTTTCTTCTATCTTCATCTCTGCATTACTTATTGAAAATGCTCTTAATGACACAAATTGTATTGGAATTTGGTAGAAATGTTTTCAGTAGTTTATATTATAAAACCAAAATGTTCATTCTACTCAAACATATGCCTATAAATAGTAAAACGAGAGACACTGAATATTTGGAGTTGTCTCTTTATTTTTTCCAGAGCTGTATATTGGCATAAACAGGCCGGGCATTGTCACTGTTAAAAAAACACACTGTAGGCTTTGTTTTCAACCTTGAAAATGTGACACAAGTTGCATTTAGCAGGTACAAGGCTGGTGTTGTTGATAACGTGGTATTGTATTGACATTTCTTGGGGAACACCCCTGTCCACTTCTTAGAATCCTCAATATTTTCTGATCACAGGAGTCTCCTTGTCTAGGAAGTTTCTTTTATTATCTCCTTGTTTTTCAGAGCTTTGCATTCTCTACATGTTCACCCCACTTCCTGGGTCTGTTATGACTATGTCTAAACCAGGGGTTTTCAAAGTGTGAGAGAGTGAGCCCCCCCTCAGAGAACAAATTTCAGTTTTTCCGCTAGTGCCTCCAATGTCCTGCTGTGTGAAAATAGTAGCCAGCGGAGAACCAGACCCTACTAGGGGGGTCCGGGGGTATGCCCCCCCTGAAGATTTTTTTTTACCTTTTTAAAGTGAAATGCATGAATCTGGTGCACTTTGAGAGGAAAATTAAGAGGCTAAATATGAGGAATTTTGTGTGAACAAATAATTTGGAGACACTGGGTCGGATGTATTAGAAGCTATTGAAGAAAGACATATGGATTTTCCATAAAAATATTATGCATACGAGACATATTTCTCTGTAATATAGTGAATGCATTTAAATGCAGTGAGAGGAACAAAGCAGAAGAACTCTTGTCCAGCTATCTTTATTTCCACAGACGAGGCTGAAATAGGATATAGACTATACAAAGTGCATGGGATTGTGAAGGCAGCCCCATTTCCAAATGTTTTTAACCCTCCCGTTATGTTCATTTGTCAGGAACAGCAATGGTGTCCTGGGTCAATTTGACCCGGTGCATGTTTATTATCCAGAAGAACAAGCAGTGTGAACATTTCATCACTAACTCCATTACTAACCCAAATACGCATCTAAATGTGTTTTGTCCAAACAAAAAAAAAAAAAAAATCACATATTCATCCGCGCCCCCCCTGCCATAACTCTGCGGCCCCCCAGTTTGAAAACCACTGGTCTAAACAATAGGCTTTGAGGCTTGCCACCTTGCAGGTTTAGAGTAGACTCACTAGAATAGTTTTTTTACATCAAATATTTTTTCCATTTTTTTTTGTTACAGTAAATTCAAAAGAGGATGTGGGCTTGAGAATATTTTAGTGGGAACAACAAACAGGCGAGTCTGGGGGAAACTAAATCTTAGCTTTTGTGTGGAGCTGCCAGGGTTAGTAAGGGAAGGGTGGGGTTTATTGGACAGAAGATACAGAAGAGTTATGAGAAATTGCTTTAAGATATTTTGTACATGAATAATTTTTGGCGTAGTGGATAGAGCGCGTACCATATTGGCTCCGGCCTTCGTTGCAGTGGTCGCGAGTTCGAATCCGACCCATGGACCTTTACTGCATGTCATCCCCCCTCTCTCTCCGTCTCCCCATTTCAACTCTGTACTGTCTAATAAAGCTTGAAAATGCCAAAAAATAATCTTAAAAAAATTAAATTAAATTTTTAAAAAAATGAGACTGTCTCATCTACATCTATCATCTATATGAAAATTAACCTTAAGCAGCTAAAACTTAAATTTGTTAAACATATAGGCTACAGAAACTAAGCAAGGCTACACTGAAACTTCAACACATAAAAAACAGTATAAAGCAGTATTCTAGCAAACAAGTAAACATACTAAATATGAGTTGTACTTTAGCACAGTCAAACAATGATTTCAAAACATACACTAAACTGTATGAACTTTGCTGATATCAGAACATAAATAACTTTGTATGTTGTTAACAGATTTGACAAAATATGTACTTAAAGGTGCTTCGAGGAACTTTCAGTTTGTGTTCATTCTAGCACCCTCTTTGGACAAAAGCGGTAGTGTTTTTACTACGCCAGCTGTTGTTCCTGGGTGAGCGTATACCCATGACAAAGACATGAAGAAAAACTATATAAAAATAGCATTATTTGCACTGATGGTCTCGTTTGTTGTTACATGTCATTCGTGATCATCAGAGGAAAAATGAGACCGTTTCATAAATATTTAAAAGTTCCTAGTAACACCTTTAACTGGCTCTTAAAGTATAGGCCCATGTTTATGATGTACTTTGCAGACAGCTTATGGCTTTGTTTTTGTTTGAATCCTAATTCCTGTAACAACTTGTGGTGTGTAAGCATTAACTGACACGGTCAAAGTCTCCGTCCAAACAATAAAAGCAAATGTGATTGGAGATATGGAGCCAGTGAATGTGTTCACATGCCCGTAAAATGGTCTTGTTATTACGCGGTTATCATAATCATAAATGCTTTTATGTAAGTATTTCTGGGAACTGAACGTGTAAGAGTTAGTTTCATAATCTCACCATAGAACGTAGAAAATATTAATCATTTGTTTCATGAAATGGTGAATGGAGTCCTCTTATACAGCTCTTTTCCCTGGTTTTTCACAGACCCAAAGCGCTTAACATTGTTTTGTACACATTTACCCATTCACACACACATTTAAACAAGCAATTTAGGGTTCAGTGTCTTGCTCAGGGACACTTGGACATGTGGCGGGGAGACGGGGGGATCGAACCACCGACCCTGTAACCCAGTGGACGACCGCTCTGCCTGCTTTGCCACAGCCGCGCATATGAAGGCATTACATGTTTTTAGAACCTTTTTTTTTTTATATTATTTTTTGGCATTTTCAAGCTTTATTTGATAGTACAGAGTTGAAATGGGGAGACAGAGAGAGAGAGAGAGAGAGGGGGGGGATGACCTGCAGTAAAGGTCCACGGGTCAGATTCGAACCCGTGACCACTGCAACGAAGGCCGGAGCCAAGATGGTACGCGCTCTATCCACTACGCCACCAGAGCACCCCGTGTTTTTAGAAACCTTTTGTATTTCTAATGACGTACTCGATAAAGGTATTTGTATTGAAATTTAGTGTTTGCACGTGTGAAATGATACTTAGAGCGCTTGAAGTCATAGAAACAGAAGACTTAAGACTCAAGATTACATAGCAGCCGCACCCTGGCCTAGTTTCATGTTGTTTGTCCTTTAGGAATAAAAACCATGTTGTGAGTGAGATAACTGCTGACAGACAGAGAGATAAAGAGACATACAGAGGCATAGGGAGGAGAGAGAGAGAGAAAGAGGCATAGGGAGGGAGGGAGGAGAGAGAGAGAGGGAGAGAGAGAGACATACAGAGGCATAGGGAGGAGAGAGAGTGAGAGAGAGACAAAGAGAGAGTGAGGTAGGGAGGAGAGAGGAGAGAGAGAGAGGAAGAGGGAGAGAGAGAGACATAGAGAGGGAGGGAGGGAGGAGAGAGAGAGATAGAAAGAGAGAGACAGAGAGAGAGAGAGGCATAGGGAGGTAGGAGAGAGAGAGAGTGAGGGAGGGAGAAGAGAGAGAGCGAGAGAGAGAGAGATAATTAAAGGTGGAGTCAATGACACTGGAGAATGCTTTGTTTTCAGAATCACTTTTTGTCAAAATCAGAGGATAACTCCCCACAGTCGGCTACCTGTCTACTGTGCACCTGCTGAAAACAAACCCAGTGTCATTACACAGTCTAGACTCTGTAAACTTGTATGTAAACTGTAGCTAGCAACATGCTCGTTTACAGAGCCTAGGCTGTGTATAAACACTGGATTTTTCAAGCGCGCGCACACACACACACACACACACACACACACACACACAGTAAGGACAGATAGTGGATTGTGAGGAGGAGACATACACTGATTTTGGCAAAAAAAAGCGATTTTGACAACAAGCGTTCTCCAGAATCACTGACTCCACCTTTACTGCAATGGTCAGGCTGTGTAGAAAATGGCTCT
This sequence comes from Ammodytes marinus, assembly GCF_949987685.1. Classification (NCBI taxonomy): domain Eukaryota; kingdom Metazoa; phylum Chordata; class Actinopteri; order Uranoscopiformes; family Ammodytidae; genus Ammodytes; species Ammodytes marinus. The sequence goes on from NC_137227.1 coordinate 17,962,771, forward strand.
TCCACTAGTTTAACAGTTGTTTGTATGTCTTTTGCAGAGAGCACAATACAGAGAGACACACACACAAACATATAAAGCAAAGGAAATACACATGCAAAGTGATAACGGACTCAATAATGAGATTCATAAACAGTTTTGTCCTGTTTCTGTTCTCGCCCGTGAAACTGAACGCCGAAATCGATAAGAGAAAAAAAAAGGAAGAATTCGGAAGTTTCGTCTACGCGACAGGCGAAACTAAGCTCGAAGAAGCAATAAAGTGTGATATCAATCTCTTCTCGTGTGTGTGTGTGTGTGTGTGTGTGTGTGTGTGTGTGTGTGTGTGTGTGTGTGTGTGTGTGTGTGTGTGTGTTTTGACTGTGTGTTTTCTGACTCTGTGTGTGTGTGTGTGTGTGTGACTGTGTGTGTGTGTGTGTGTGTGTCTGTGTGTGTGTGACTGTGTGTGTGTGTGTGTGAGTGTTTTTGACTGTGTGAGTGTGTGTGTGTGAGTGTTTATGTGTGTGTGTGTGTGTGGGTGTTTTTGACTGTGTGTGTGTGTGTGTGTGCGTGTGTGTTTGTGTGTGTGTGAGTGTGTGTGACTGTGTTTGTGTGTAAACTGCTTCCTTCGCTGTACACAACATTTGTCTGGCAGGAAACTCCCACAGCAAACAGGTCGGCTATCAGTGGCTGGCATCGCCTCGACAACTGGTGCATTACCTGTCGTGAAAAAAAACTTTAAAAAAACTTTATTGGCTGATTGTCAACGGTGACCGGCTAATAAACAACTCCCTAATAGGTGAATGGGAGTCAGAATACTGTGGTCACACACACAGTGACTGGTATCAATGCTCTGAGTTTAATATATAAGATCCATAAGTCTGGGGGCGCCCTTAGCTCGGCCAGCAGCGGACCCGGGTTCGATTCCAGCCCGCGGTCGTTCTCTGCATGTCACTCCCCTCTCTGCCCCATTTCAACTCTGTCTCTACACTATCAATAAAGCATAAAAATGCAAAAAAAATATCTTTAAAAAAAAAAAAAAGATCCATAAGCCTTATACTGTCTGAGTGTTCATAGTTTTTAAAGGGTATAAACTCAAGACTTAGTTTTTTAAGTCTGGCTTTTAAATTGCATTATATTTTGCCAATTTAGTTTATATTTTATTTTATTTTGGGTTTAGGTTAGGGTAAGTGTAAGGGTTGGGGTTAGGTATTTAGTTGTGATGGTAAGGGTTACGCGCCCCACACACATCCTGCGTCTACCTCTGGAGCGCGTCGCGTTACCTTACTGCTGCCTCTCTCGGACTTTTCTCGGACACACATGCAACGTCTCAGCAGCTGCTGCTGCAGCGCTGCTTCTAAAAGCCCTATCTTTCTACATAGAGTTTTCATAGATAATTCCCATTAAAAATGAAGTTCTTTCATGTCATCTATGATGCATATGATTTATATTGAGTCTGGACAGTAATCCGTGCGCCCCATTGCCATTTTTTTTCTTTTTTTTGCCATATTTTCGCTTGTTGGAAGTTTTATTTTGAAGGGGACACACCAGGAAATGGTGAAACTACAGCGAAAGCTGCCAGTATGAAGTCAATATGACTCTCAGCAGAGTATTTCAAAAATCACTTTACTGATTTATACGGGAGAGAGAGAGGGGGGTGTGGTCGGGGAAGAAGAAGGCCGTAGACACAGATAGAGCAACGGAAAACTGTTGCGCTCATCATGATCTTTTTTATTTCTTCACTACATGGATCTCTATATGTGTCATTTATCCAAAAATGAAATGCCAGAACTAATTGAAAATTAGGTTTTAAATCCCTCGGATTTTGATTGTACAATTAAATCGTGAAATAAAGGGATTATTCGCGTATACGACTGAGGAATGTTTTATTTTGAAATAAACACACCGGGTAAACGTGTAAATAGAGTGAATGCTGCTGGTATGACTGTCAGCAGAGTATTTCTCTATCAGTTAAAGCACAGAGACGCGAGAGAGACGCGCTGCTCTCAGAAAAAAAATAGGCGAGCCTCCTGAGGTAAAGGGGAGCGTCGCTGCAGACGTGCCTCCGACGCGCCTCAGCAGTGCGTCTGAGGTTGGATGTGTGCTCGCTCTACGTTGATTTCACAGTCTGTGACAAAAAGTCAGACGCAGACGCGAGGTAGACGCGCAGTAGAGGTAGGATGTGTGTGGGGCGCGTTAGGGTAAGGGGCTAGGGAATGCATTATGTCAATCAATCTCCTCAGAGGTATAGCCCTACAAACATGCATATGTCTGTGTACTATTTTTATTACTTTTTTTTTACTTTATAAATAACTCTTATTCTATCTTTCACCTATAGGCTTTAAATCTAATTTTATTATGGATTTTATGTTAGAATTAAATGTTTTTATTAAGTACTCCATGCTCTGATCGTTGCTAGGGGTCATGGAGGGCTATTTTTATGTTATATTATAGGACTTTGACCTACATTTTCCAGGTATGAAAAAGTGGTGTCTAAAATAAAGTTCGAATCGATTTGATATCTAAACGTCTTCAAAAATGGCTGATTTTTTGGGGCGTAGTGGATAGGGCGCGTACCATATTGGCTCCGGCCTTCGTTGCAGTGGTCGCGGGTTCGAATCCGACCCGTGGACCTTTACTGCAGGTCATCCCCTCTCTCTCTGTCTGTCTCTGTCTCCCCATTTCAACTCTGTGCTATCAATGAAGCTTGAAAATGCCAAAAAAAATAATCTTAAAAAAAAATGGCTGATTTTGCATTATAAAGGATGGTTGAAATGTTCTAGTTCTAGATGTCCAATCCGTGATAAGATGAAAAAAATGAATAAAATGTACGGTATGAGAGAGGCAGGAAGAAGAAGCTACATAAGCCTTTTCTCCTGTGTGCTCTTATCTGATCTAGTGAAGGAACATGAGGCCCAGCTTTAAGTTATTACGGATTTGGCACCGAGACCAGTTTGGACCGGTTTCAGGACAATAAATTGAATGAAGAGATAATATTTTCTTTCTTCTGTGCCGGATTTACTTTGCTGCTCTGAGAATTCCAAACAATGTTATATCAAAAAAATACCTTGTGAGGGGCTGACCAGTAACCATGAGGTCTCTGGTTCCTCCTCCCAGTAACCACGAGGTCTCTGGTTCCTCCTCCCAGTAACCATGAGGTCGCTGGTTCCTCCTCCCAGTAACCATGAGGTCTCTGGTTCCTCCTCCCAGTAACCATGAGGTCTCTGGTTCCTCCTCCCAGTAACGTCCCAGTAACCATGAGGTCTCTGGTTCCTCCTCCCAGTAACCACAAGGTCTCTGGTTCCTCCTCCCAGTAACCTCCCAGTAACCACGAGGTCTCTGGTTCCTCCTCCCAGTAACCACGAGGTCTCTGGTTCCTCCTCCCAGTAACCACGAGGTCTCTGGTTCCTCCTCCCAGTAACCATGAGGTCTCTGGTTCCTCCTTCCAGTAACCATGAGGTCTCTGGTTCCTCCTCCCAGTAACCATGAGGTCTCTGGTTCCTCCTCCCAGTAACCACGAGGTCTCTGGTTCCTCCTCCCAGTGACCATGAGGTCTCTGGTTCCTCCTCCCAGTAACCATGAGGTTGCGGGTTCCTTCTCCCAGTAACCATGAGGTCTCTGGTTCCTCCTCCCAGTAACCATGAGGTCTCTGGTTCCTCCTCCCAGTAACCATGAGGTCTCTGGTTGGATCCCCGGCCCCAGACAGGAGGGTGTTAGTAGTAAAACTAGTGGTGGCTGGTGTTACATCTACTGTGCCCTCCATCTCTACCATGGTGTCCTTGAGCAAGACACTTAACCCCCAAAACTGCTCCAGGGGCGCTGTACTATGGCTGACCCTGTGCTCTGACCCCCTCTGGAGTGTGGTAACTTGAGAAGACTAATTTCAATGTTTCTCTTGTAAATTGACATATAAAAATAACTTAACTTAACTTGTTCCATACTTGCTCCTCTTCATATCTGCAGAAGGCTTACGGCCCTATGTCACTGGCTACTGGAATAACACACCTGAAATCTCTGGTTCTGCCATAAATTTTGGTTCCATTTTTTTTTTTAAATGAAGAATTTCTTAAAGCTATAGTGTGTAAATCTTTCACATAATTAAATGTATAACGTCATATGTTTCTAAGTTGTCTTCTCAAATCAGAAAAGTAAATTAATCAGAAATATTTGCTTAGTGGAAACCAAAAATAAGTATTTAAAAAGTACTAGTTCCGGAGTTGGATTGTGATGATGCGCGTCTATTCATGTAGTTACGGTAACGTCCTTTTTCGACAAAGTTTTTTGCCTCTTTTTTTTTTTTTTTTTTTTTTACAAAACCGCTGATCCAATACATCTCACATTCGGCGCTGAACTCTCTTGGGTCCTAAGCAACATACCCACCGAATGTGAAAGCGATCGGATAAACGGTTTGCGAGATAAGACGGACAGTACTATACATAAACACACTTTTCCTAATAGTATTTTGGATTTTCTAGCATTATACGGACTCAACACATTGCTTAATCAAACCAAATAGTCATTAGTTCCAGAGCTACATTTCAAAATGCTTTCGGAGTCTTGTCGGACATTGTTTTAAAAAGGCCCAAAGTAGACAAAGCTTCCTGAATTCTACTAGTGTACACAAACAACTTTTTATCAGTGAGTGCAAAAAAACACACACGTCACGTCAAATTGTCCACGGGGCTTTGGAAACAGCAATTACAGGGTCTGGAGACTTTAGAGAAGGGAACCGATTGTGACAGAGGAAAACAAGACATTCTAGAAGCAGTCGGTTGAGTTGGCAACGTGGGCGTTTTGTTTATATCGACGCTAAATGTGCGATGAAAATGACATTAAAAGGTGCATTGTGTAACTTTGTGGGTGTGTCAGAGAAGAAGTGAACATTTTCTAAGGTATATTCTTATAACTTAATTTGCTCACAGGAAAAGGCAGATCCCTGGAACACTGTTTGAAGTTAGAAAGCTTCCTGAAAAGTTACTGTTTCACTGTTGTTGTTTACAGCAGCAGGGCCCCACAGTTTGGTTTACAAACATATTCTAGTCTCACGTTTGGTTCCTCAAAATAGTTTAATTTCGATTTATGATGATAGAATGATTCAATACTAAGAATTACATGTAGAGTAAATATGTTTAGTGAACTAACTGCAGGCTCTGTGAATGTAAACAAACCCCCCTCCTCTGAAACTGCACACTGCACCTTTAAGGAATTCATTTGTTGTATTATCACTATAAAGCCGGTGGTGCCAGTTTCCTACAATAACGGATTAGGTCTTATTTATTAACGGAACTAAATCCTTCTATCGAGGCTTTACCGGGAAGAATGGCTAAAGCTAATATTTAAGAAAAAGTTAAAAAAAAAACTTCTTTGTGTACATTCCTTTTCTCTTCAAATCTACATACCAATCTGGCTTTCAACACAGTGCTAGTTACTCATTAATCACGGACACAGGGCTAAGGAGCACCATTAGCTATTGGACACACACACAACCACAACCACACACACACACACAACCACACACACACACACACACACACACACACACACACACACACACACACACACAACCACACACACACACACGCACATAGTGAGGAATGAGTGGCGTCTCAGACCAGATAAGGCTTGATAAGAATTTGTCGCGGAAGCTCAAAGCGCCACACACTGCTGAGACACACACACACACACACACACACACACACACACACACACACACACACTTCAAGCCCAGGCCTGTCGGGGTCGAGCAGCATATTAAAGTATTAGGTTGCAGCTACCGCTAATCTCCTGGAGAAAGCGCTCCTTCATGTGCATACCCGTCTCTCTCTCTCTCACCCGTCTCTCTCTCTCTCTCTCTCTCTCTCTCTCTCTCTCTCTCTCTCTCTCTCTCTCTCTCTGTCTGTCTCTCTCTCTCTCTCTCTCTCTCTCCACCCTGACTCTGCGCTCTGTTCCTCCAAATACCTTGTTCCTTCTCCTTTCCTAATTCCTTCTTCTTCTCTGGTTTCCTATAATGGTCCCTCATCTTTCGCCGTCTAGTTTTTCATTTCTTTTTTCTTCCCACCATCAATATTAGATTGTTGGCCGACCAGTATACTCACTATAACTCTGTATGTTTGGGGAATCTCATGTTTGTCGTTTCTAGCTGCATTTGGATCAGACTCGTATAATAGCCGGTTGTTGTTTTCAGTATATTTTAAACCTGCAGTGTGTAGAATTTTGGGTTTTATTTCCTAGCAGATTTTGTAGAAAGT
>NC_137227.1:17976491-17988991 GCF_949987685.1 Ammodytes marinus
CACACACACACACACACACACACACACACACACACACACACACACACACACACACACACACACACCTTTGTGACTGAGGCCTGAGGCAGCAGCGAGACAGGAAGAAACGCTTGATGAAAAGGGAAGTGAAGGCCAAGAAGTCGCTGGCTTGAGGCGCTCTGGTGGCGTAGTGGATAGAGCGCGCACCATATTGGCTCCGGCCTTCGTTGCAGTGGTCCCGGGTTCAAATCCGACCCGTGGACCTTTACTGCAGGTCATCCCCCCTCTCTCTCTCTGTCTCCCCATTTCAACTCTGTACTATCTAATAAAGCTTGAACATGCCAAAAATAAATTATAAAATGTCATTAAACGTTGTAATTTTGTCTTTTCTCTCCAGGGGGGTTCCCTCAGATCCAGATCCCCACGGCGGGCCTGCACCAGTCCTGTCGCCATGTGGTGCGCTCCTGGGCCAATCAGAGCTTCGGAGCTCATCTGCACAACATGACGCTGTCCAATGGGAAGCTCAAGGTGCCCCAGGACGGGCGCTACTACCTGTACTCACAGGTACTGTTGTATTCTGTATTAAAAACTCTATTTTTACTATGGGAAAACTTAAGGTGCTGTAATGGTTCTTTTAGCTAACTTCCTGTCAGTTACTGCAGTTAGCAGTCCCCTCGCTCGTCCCTACGTCACCACATTAATGCACTGCAGTCTTCAAGCAGCGAGTTATCTAGCATCATCTCAGATCCATAAGTGTGATAAAACATGATAAAAACCATCAAAACAGACATTGGGAAGGATTTTTACCTGCTCTGCCATTGTAGGCGCATAAACATTCACCCATCTGTCGCTCTGGCGTGCACCGGCAGTGAGACCATGAGTGAGACGGGTGTCGGTTTGTAGCGTTCTCTCTTGCTCCCGAAAAGTTTATTTGCCGATTACATGCAGAGCAGCTGACTGAGAGATCGGCTTTATGAAACGCACACATTATGTAAGTGATCACTGTATGAATAAAGAGCGATTTAACACTTATAATAACATAAATAAACCGCTTACTTCACCTTTAAGTGCCTACAATATTATTTTAATTTTTTAATAAAAAATATAGAACATTTGTATCTCATCTCAATAAGTTGGCTTTGTTTTTAGACAAATTTATAAAAAAACAAAAATACCAAAATGTAAGGCGAGACACTGCAGCTAAATAGGTTAGAATATTTGACTTAATCACATTAATAGACAGAAGAATGAGTCGTTGCCAGTTGATTACTTTCATTCAAACAATCATTTCCTTTTTACAATTTTTTTTCTGATTAAATATTGAATATTTTTTTAACGACACATACAGACATATACAGAGACAGACACAGTGAGAGAGACACACACACATACACACACAGAGAGAGAGACACACACATACACAGTGAGAGAGAGACACACACACATATAGAGAGAGAGACACACGCCGAAAGAGACACACACACAATTTGTTTTCTGAATAAATATTGAATATTTGTCCAAAGTTTTTACCAAACAGATTTTTTCGAAACACCCTTTTTTTCATTTGATAAATCAAAAAATACTATGTACGTACGGAATGCCTTTTCTGCACGTTTGTCACGAACAAAATGTATCATAAATCATACAACATCACCAACATATGAACAAATCCTTCTGTGATGTCTGAATACTTTTCTGTTTCCATTTTAACCTGTAATTTTTATTTCATATAAATGTTATTCATTCGCTTTTAAATGTTTTATTCGTTCGCTTTTCTCATGTGTATTGTTTATTTGAATCTTGCCCCTGTAAAGCACTTTGAATGGCCTTGTGTCTGAATTGTGCTATATAAATAAACTTGCCTTGCCTGTGATAACCTTCAGAATGGTGCTGAGAATGATTATGGAAAATGTAGTTGATGTAAAGTGCTCTAGAAGTCTAGAAGATTTTTGAAAAAGACACAAACAATGTCTTACCTTCCTGCTCTGTCCGTCCACCAGGTGTATTTCCGTTATCCGTCTCCGGCAGTGAATGACGGAGACCAGCGCAGTGTCAGCCACCAACTGGTGCAGTGTGTCTACAAGAAGACCTCCTACCCAAGCCCCATACAGGTACATTACTCCCTTTGACTTCCAATGGCCGTATCGATGAAACGGAGGAGTGTGTGTGTGCGTGTGTGTGCGTGTGTGTGCATGTGTGTGTGTGTGTGTGTGTTTCAATGTGTACAGAAAAGAGTATATAGGAAATCTTTCGTTCGGAAGAGTTTAAGGGCCACTGGAAAGAAAATAATGTTCTAATTTATCATGCACTTTGAGAATAAAGACGAAATTTAATATCGAGAAAAAAAGTCCACCTTTTAAAGACTAGATCAATCAGCTCAACAAAAGGCCTTGTGTAGGCTAGATTGTTTGGCTAGTTTGTTTGGCTAGTTTGTTTGGCTAGTTTGTTTGGCTAGTTTGTTTGGCTAGTTTGTGTAGGCTAGATTGTTTGGCTAGATTGTGTAGGCTAGATTGTTTGGCTAGTTTGTTTGGCTAGATTGTGTAGGCTAGATTGTTTGGCTAGTTTGTTTGGCTAGTTTGTTTGGCTAGTTTGTTTGGCTAGTTTGTTTGGCTAGTTTGTGTAGGCTAGATTGTTTGGCTAGATTGTGTAGGCTAGATTGTGTAGGCTAGATTGTGTAGGCTAGATTGTTTGGCTAAAAACATCAAAAAATGAAGGCTACTTCAGCGCTGTTATATATAATATAATCCACGAAAGGCTGCTATATCTGTTTAAATAGTTTCTGCTTTCCCTGAGATCTCATAACGGATTTTCTCCACATATATTTAGTGTACTTGAGAAAATGTTGACAATATTTTCTTACCTTTTATTGTCCCTTCTGTGCCCTATTACTCTGCTGTACTTTAGTGAAAGGTTGTTGACGATCTTTTCTTTGCCCTTTATTTCGTCTTCCTGTGCAGCTGCTGAAAGGCGTAGGGACCAAGTGCTGGGCCCCAGACGCAGAGTATGCCCTGCACTCCGTCTACCAAGGCGGGCTGTTTGAACTCCGGGCCGGGGACGAGCTGTTTGTGTCCGTGTCCTCACCGACCATGGTCAACGCAGACGACTCATCCAGCTACTTTGGTGCCTTTCGCCTGGACCTTTGAGAGGGGGGGGGGACGTCGAAAAGTTGAACATATTTTGCCGATGGATGGATGGAAGGAAGGATGGAAGGATGGATAAATGGATTTTTGAATATCCGTTTGATTAGAAGAAAAAAAAAAGGGCTAATTTATCGGCCTGGATTTTTTTTCTCTCTCCTGAATCCTCAATGTTTTGCTTGGACGGGACACTTTGAAGTACGGAGAAGCATATTGGGATTTTTTTTTGTTGAAGGCTTCGCTAAAGTGAAGGTTGCAAAGACTATAAAGGGAGTCGAGAGAAAAGAAAAATGGTGGATTTGTCTTCCGCACTCACCACCCTGTTTCGAGGTGCAAGATATACAAAGATACAAGTGCAATCGTGTGTGTGTGGGACTCTCACATTTTTGAGAACTTTTGTTGATTTTTCTGTCGATTCTTGGGGTGGTAAATTGTTGTTTTGGATGTCACAAAGAGAATTGAAAAACTATCCCCAAGAAATTAAGCCCAACTCCCCTCCCCCTTTTTTTTACCTTTATTTATACAGGTAAATCCCATTGAGACCGGAGACTCTTTTTCAAGGGAGACCTGTTCCCATTTACACGTTACCATTCATACACCGATAGCAGGCCGATAACTATCGACATTCACACGAGGCAATGTGGGTGAAGTGTCATGCCCAAGGACACAACAACCATGACACAAGTGGCAGGACGGGGATCGAACCTCCAACCCTTTGATCATTGGCCGACCCTCTCTACCACCTGAGCCACAGTAGCCCCTGACCACAAAAAAAAAATTACCACATGGATATCAGTGTATCTCGCCCTATTGTGTGAAGCAAAATCGGAACCCCGCGGATTTTGGATTCGAGACCGGAAGAATGTACACACAATAAAAAAACTAAAATCCTCCACATCCAAGATGAAGGGAGGACGGACAAGTGGAACGGCAGCAGAAGAAAATCAAATGATAAAAAAAAACCAAAGCAGAAAAAAAATTGTGGAATATACCTTTTTTTTTTTTTTTTTTTTTTTTTGTAAAGCGTGCCATGAGAGAACTGTACATATGAATGGCTGATAATGAGATTTATACTATACAACGAACTGTGGTGATTTCTTTTTTTTTGAAAAGTAATTCGTATGTATTTTTTATTTTCTTGACATGGACTTCAAACCACTTGGATTGTGTTTGTTGCTGAGGGGGGAACTATCTACTATCGACACTAGGACTGTGGATTTTTTTATTATATATTTTGCGGAGTTTTTTTTGCTTCTTCCTTGGACAGTAATGAGACTGAGAAGCAAAACAAATAAATGTTAAAGTGCCTTTTGAACAAAAAATGGGTCTGAAATGAAAGGAGGAATAAAAAGAAACATGTTAGGGAGGAGGTAGAGAGATTGTGGAAATGCCAACAAGAAGGAGCCGGTAGCAGCATATCAAATGTAAGAGAGAGGGAAGAAAGGAGAGGGAGAGAGAGCAAGAAAGAGAGAGAGAGAGAGAGAGAGAGAAGGAGAGGGAGAGAGAGAGCAAGAGAGAGAGAGAGAGGGAGAAAGAGAGAGAGAGAGAGAGAGAGAGAGAGAGGTCTAGTCTGGTATGCAGCCCAACCAGTACGTGTTGTACATTTCTCTCTCTCTCTTTCACTTTCCCTGCAATCTTTCTCTGTCCTTTTTTTGTGTAAAAGAATTCGATCCATCTTGCCTTTCTTGTCTGCCCTGTGAAGCTGCATTCAGTTCAGCTATGCAAAGCTAACCACCTGACAACAATAGCTAGGAACAAAGAGGACATACATGTGCGTCGCTATCTAATGAGGCTAGCAGCCACACAACAACACAGAGAAACATTCCCATAGCATGGATTAAGTGATTTTCAAAATAAAATAAAAAAAGGTTTCAACACATGTTCGTAACAGCATTATTTTTTTCATTTCTTGGGGTCAAGTATATTTTACACTGAAATGTACTCACTGCAATGTTGTTTTTTAAATTCAATTTTGCACCAAATGTTGCAGTTACACCAATAAGACAATATTAATTTCATCTTTTGGTGCTTCAACAGTTTTTAGTTAAAGGTGCTACAAGGAACTTTAAAATATTTCTGAAACGATCCAATATTTCCTCTGATGATAATAAATTACATGTAACAGCAAGCGAGACCATCAGTGCAAAAAATGCTATTTTTATATAGTTTTTCTTAATGCCTTTGTCATGGGTATACGCTCACCCAGGAACAACAGCTGGCATAGTAAAAAAACACTACCGCTTAAGTCCAAAAGGGGGCGCAAAAATTAACACAAACTGAAAAGTTCCTCGGAGCACCTTTAAAATCATGGTCAAGTTGTACTTTCAGACACACAAAACAGATACGGCCATCTCCAATATAGCCCGCTGGTCACTTGGAAACTGTGATAAGCCTGCATGATGCCCCACATCCAACTATTTCACACAATGGTTTTATATGAAAGCTTAAAACACACATATTGCGCAAATACATTTAATCGACAGAAAAATGGGTGGGAAATTGTAAGGGAAATCCCGGGGCACATTTATAGTAACAAGACACAGATGCACATAAAGAAAGTTATGGAGAGGGAGTGAGACAGAATGTATCCAGACATAAACCATGCACCGACCAGCACTGAGTCAACCCCTACACACACACACACACACACACACACACACACACACACACACACACACACACACGCGCACGCACACACACACACACACACACACACACACACACACACAGCCTGCTCTCCCCAGACACACATATCATCCGGTGTCACATCAACCAGAGTAAAGACACAAACACACTCCAACAAACGTTCATTTATCCACACTGTCTCGCCTCCCTGTGCCATCTGGTAGTTGTCAGATAGGCTACCAGTCAGTGTGTGTGTGTGTGTGTGTGTGTGTGTGTGTGTGTGTGTAGGTGTGCGTGTGTGTGTGTGTGCGTGCGTGCGCGTGTGCTAACAAGACATGTTTTTTCAAAAGGGTTCGTTTGACATGGACAATTCGTAAAAATGGGGGGGTCAAACAAACGTACACATACACAGAGATTTCAGTGTTTGTGTACGGGACATTTCAATTTATTTTCCCTGAGAAGTACGGGGATAACGTATAGCGAAGGGGGTCACTATGCAGAAATAAAGGCTCCGCTTTGCATGGGGCTCTGTGTGGGTCTATTATCTCTATACTGACCTGTTTGCAGTACATTATCACGCGTATTGCACAGCTAACCACTGAATACATTTATATATTGGAACAAAATATTGAATTAAATTTATTTTTTAGGTTTAGAAATACTTTTATTGCATAGGCTACATTAGGCTACAAAAAAAATAGTCTGCCAAGGTCGGAATTTCTTCAATAGCAACGGTAACTATGTAACTCTTTGGCCAAACTGACTAACAGTAACTTGCCTGGAGTCCTGTCAGACATTAACCATGACTCCTGTGTTCCCTGCTCTCTCTACATATACATTCAAAGTCATGTTTTCCATTGTTGTCTTAAAGGAGTAGTGCGTAACTGTTAATGTAGAATGTCTATCGGTGGATTGTTATGGCAGGAAGGGATCCATCAAAAAACAATGTTAGTAGGTCCGGACCGTAGCAACAGTGAATTATCTTTAAACAGTAGAATGACGTGATTAACCAATCAGAACGCAGGATTTATAAGCACCGTGTTATAAGGATTTATACAGACACACACACAAACACACAGAGACAAACTCACACTCTCACACACACACACACACACACACACACACACACACACACACACACACACACACACACACACACACACACACACACACACACACACACTTTTCTAAGGTGACAGCCTAGCGCTGTGGTTCCTATGCAAGGTTAAGTTATGGGTTGATAGTGAAGTTATGAAAACACAATACAAAAATAGTTTCGTGTTTGATGCTGTTTTGCGCTGCATTGTTTCAATAGGTGGATATGCACCTGGTCACGTTCCTATTGGGCGAAACTTCAAAAATCCTTCAAAAGGCCTTTTTTCATTCTCTTGCACTCCTACCAAAACAAATGATTTTGATGATAACACACACACACACACACACACACACACACACACATACATTGTTGAATGTGTCTTGAGAGGCGTGTTTGCGTTTGTACTGGACAGTTTTTTGTAAGCTGTGTAGCAAGTTGTTGCTAAGAAAATAAACTAAATATTTTGAACTTTTGTCCATGTGTGTGTGTGTGTGTGGAGATTTACAGTGCAGCCAATGTGGCGATGAAATCTACATTCTACCAGACCATCGTACTTCATTTCATTTGTACAGAAGGTCTGGATTCGCTCAATTGACAAACGTAAACTCACTTGAAAGCGGGTGTCTGTTGAAGTTTAAAACTATTGGATCTGCCCAGTGCCACTCTGGATCTGCCAAACCAATCGCATAACGTTTGGTCGTGACGTAGGCTATGTCATGCGCCGACTTCTGACTTCAACTGAAACTAGTGCACGACCTTGGGTGGGTTTAAAAAAAATTGGCCAGTTAGGAGATGTTTACAGGTGGAATTCACGCTCAAGTGGAGCTGCCCATAACTCATAGACAATCCTAAACCAAGTAAACACACTGCTTTATTTTCAGGGCTAATTCTTCCATAATGTTTTGGGGAAACTCCTGTACCAAGTTATGTTAACCTTTAGATGTTTGCTTGACAGAGAAAGCGCTCGACAATTTCTGGGTTACGCAGTCCATCCATGAACTTTGACCCTTTTCTTTGTAGCAAAAGGCCAAGGAGAGAAATACCTCCAGGGATTCATAAAGTACCTCACAGTACAAAAATAAATAATATATATATTCTATTGAGACTATTTGTTTTGTTTTGTTGTGATTCTTTCAAGGAACGAGAGAGAGGGAGGGAGGGTGAGAGAGAGAGAGAGAGAGGGAGGGGGAGAGAGAGAGGGAGGGAGGGAGGGTGAGAGTGAGAGTGAGAGAGAGAGAGAGCGAGAGAGAGGGAGGGTGACAGAGAGAGGGAGAGAGGGATGGAGGGAGGGAGGGAGGGAAGGAGAGGGAGGGAGGGGGAGAGAGAGAGAGAGAGAGGGGGGAGGGAGGGAGGGGGAGAGGGAGAGAGAGGGAGGGAGGGAGAGAGGGGGAGAGAGAGAGAGGGAGGGAGGGAGGGAGAGAGAGAGGGAGGGAGGGAGGGGGAGAGAGGGAGAGAGAGAGGGAGGGAGAGAGAGAGAGAGAACCCGCTGGTTGGTTAAATAGGATTCTGGCGTTAAGATGTTTTTAATATGTGGCACCCCTTCAGCTCTCAGCAACAGTCACTCTCTGTTATGAATTTTTTTTAAAGGCCTTTGGCTACAGATGCTCCTTTGTTCACACTTCTACACGAATACACAATAAGCCAAAAGCATTGCAAATCATCTCAATATTAGGAGATATCTAAATCGAAATGCTGTATTTTGAGGAATAATGACAGACGTTATTAAATTGTCATAAAATCAGGGGTAAAAAAAATCAGGGAAAGGATATTAGTAGAGAGTTTTAATTAATAGTTTTTGCTCTATATATATATATTTTTTTAAAGATATTTTTGGGGCATTTTTATGCTTTATTGATAGTGTAGAGACAGAGGTGAAATGGGGCAGAGAGGGGAGTGACATGCAGAGAACGACCGCGGGCGGGAATCGAACCCGGGTCTGCTGCTGGGGGGGGGGGGGGGGGGGGGCGACGTCCTACCAACTGAGCTAAGGGCGCCCCCATGGCTCTATATTTCTGCACGTTAAGTGAACAGTGTGTGTGATTGCTTGGATGAATGAAAAAAAAACTATTTAAACCGCTTTGGGTCTGTGAAAAACCAGGGAAAAGCGCTATATAGAGTAAGTGGAGTCCATTTAGCACTGAAATTTGAAACTAACACTTTGTCCGCGGTCCCTCGCATGAGGTCCACTTGATCAATTACTTTTCCCGGGGATGAAAACAGCCCGATACTGTTGAGCTTGGCAGATCCGTTCGTAATATTGAATCTATCTACCTTATAGCTGGGTTATTATGGCTTCTGTGGTTGTATTGCTTGTGGTTTTGGACCCTCTTGAACTCCCTTTTCTACAGTTTTTTCCGCATTATAAAATTGCCCAACCGCGACTAGACCTAGACACACATTGTCTATCATTCGCCGTCCGTTCCAACCTGATGAAAGATACTGTGCAGTTACCATGAAGCGTTTTTGAAATCTAAACGTTATTATACCTCATAAAACAGCGAGAGAGTTTTCCACATGTGTGCTCTTTTTTTCAAGAGCCCATCCAAGATGCACGCTGCGTTTTTATATTGTGAAGAATGGTGCGGCTTCCTGAACATAACTGTATATTTCCACTGGAAGTACATCACACAAAACCTCTGTTTCGGTTTGATGGGCTAGGATGTCCTAACAGCTAAAGTTTAACTGTTTAAGATGGCTGATAAAAAGTAGCCGTACAGGGTATATGGTAAATGTACTCCACTTATATATAGCGCTTTCCCCTGGTTTTTCACAGACCCAAAGCCGAGGCAAAATAACGTCTCTGATATGCAAGCTTGTATTGACTCTATATAGGCCCTACGTTTGATAATTATTTTTGACGGGTGAATTAGTCGCACGAATAAAACGCGCCCGGTGTGCAAAGGCCTTTAAAGTTGCAATTAGATAAAATCTGGGTCATACAGTACCAAAAAAATAGTGAAAAGAGTGATTTTTTCAACAACAAAAAAAAATTGCCATTGTTAATTCTATTATATATATAAAAAAAAATTGATTTCTTGTATCATTTAGAGAATTTTTACAATTTAAAATGAAAACTTATACAGTATTTGTTGGGACCCATGCCTCTGGAACTGAGCTGTGATGGACTATATACAGACGATGTTTCAACTGTTTCAAGAGTCTTTGGCACCACGATCACGCACACACACACACACACACACACACACACACACACACACACACACACACACACACACACACACACACACACACACACACACACACACACACACACACACACACACACACACACACACACACACACACACACACACACACACACACACACACACA
The DNA here is from genome assembly GCF_949987685.1 of Ammodytes marinus. Classification (NCBI taxonomy): domain Eukaryota; kingdom Metazoa; phylum Chordata; class Actinopteri; order Uranoscopiformes; family Ammodytidae; genus Ammodytes; species Ammodytes marinus. The sequence continues at coordinate 17,986,662 of NC_137227.1, forward strand.
CACACACACACACACACACACACACACACACACACACACACACACACACACACACACACACAAGCGCGTGTACAGTACGTGTGTTTCCCCTACCTACAACTGCTCCCCCATGCCACTGAAATAACAAAAGGTGTTTTTAATCAATTTGCGTCGGTTTAAATAAATTAATCCAGAGAACCGCTTGGAAAGGCGTCACGCTCAACACTCAAGCAGGAATTTTAACCATCTAGGGACGAGAGGGTGATTTGTAGATAATTGCAGAAGACTGTTTCAGGTATTTCAAAGCTTTTAGGGAACCCACTAGCGTCTGTAATTTGTCGAGTACAAATCCCAGAACAAATTGCCCCCGCCATCATTGTGTTAAGACAGAGGGTTCTCCTGATAATAACGATCTCGTGCAAGGGTGAGTAAGTGCAGCCATAAAATTGGAAGTATTTTTTTTCTCCATTTTTACCGTTAATAATATGAACACAATTTTTTTTCTTTTTAGTACATTGTAAAACCTCCCAACAGCTTAAACCAATGAAGAATTCGAGGCTAAATCCTATTAATGAAGAAATAAATGTTATATTATAGAATAAAACTAGATAAGAGGGACATAACGCCAATTTTGTTTTTTATTGTTTGGGAATGAATTTGGAGCCCAATTAGGTCGGTGAAATGTGTATTGAATTTCAGAACCATTCGAACCAGATGTCAAAATATGCCAGTGAGTAATACATCATTGACATAACGTCGTAAATACCCCCCGAAAAAATAAAATTAATATAAGTCTTAAACCTTAAGAACTCTGGGTTGTTTTTCTCCGATTTTACAGGTCTATATAATTGTCAATCAACTTTTTTAGTGAGGCATATTTTATAATGGCAATTTGAACACGATATTTGGCCACACAGAAAAGGAACTTTTTACACCGAACAGTCTTGGGATCATAGATGTTAAAAGGTGAAGTAAGCGATTTATTTATGTTAATATAAGTGTTAAATCGCTCTTTATTCATACAGTGATCACTTACATAATGTGCGCGTTTCATAAAGCCGGTCTCTCAGTCAGCTGCTCTGCATGTAATCTGCAAATAAACTTTCTGTCGGATCCCGAAATTAATATCCAATCACAAGAGAGAACGCTACAAACCAAAACCCGTCTCACTGCCAGTGCACGCCAGAGGACAGATGGGTGAATGTTTATGCGCCTACAATGGCGGAGCAGGTAAAAATCCTTCCCAATGTCTGTTTTGATGGTTCTTATCATGTTTTAACTCGCTGCTTGAAGACCGCAGTGCATTAATGTGGTGACGTAGGGACGAGCGAGGGGACTGCTAACTGCAGTAACTGACAGGAAGTTAGTTAAAAGAACCATTCCGCTAACAGCACCTCTAACTTCCTTGACCTTGATTTGTAACATAAAAATGAAAATGTTTTGAAAAATGTACAAAAAGTTTAAGAAAGGTCTTATATATCTTAAGGTAATATACTAGCCTGGTCCAACCAGACCATCGTACTTCATTTCATTTGTACAGAAGGTCTGGAACTGTGCTATTGGCAAACGTTCACTCACTTGGAGGCGGGTGTCTGTTGAAGTTTAAAACTATTGGATCTGCCCAGTGCCACTCTGGATTAGCCAACCAATCGCATAACGTTTGGTCGTGACGTATGTCATGAGCCGGCTTCTGACGGTGCGTTCCAGTTGTACAGGGAACTCGGATATTTCCGACTTCACTACATATTGTGGTCTATGGATCTACCGGTACCTGGCAACGGTAACTTGCTAGAGCCTAAAGTTTAGTTATTTGGAAGAGAGAGGTAGTAGGCGTCCATACTTTCGCGAGCAGATGCACTGGAACACAGACAGGTCGGAACTCGGAACTACCAAGTCGTAAATTTCTGAGTTCCGAGTATAAAGGAACGCAGCATTCAACTGAAACTGGCATGCGACTTCGACCTTTAAAGGTGCAGTGTGTAATATGACATCATCAAGAAAGTTCTACAAAGTTCTAGAATGCAACGCTCCCTGGGTAACCCCAACCCTTTCGAATAATAACAGAAGCTACAGTGACCTTCAAGGACAAGAACAATTCTAAATGTTAAACAATGCACCTGATGACATTCCAACTATGACACTTTCAAGATGGCGGCACTAGGCCTTGGTCCAAAATATGCAGAAATATGGACATATATGAGACCCTTTCTAAGGGAAAAAATAATAATTCTAAAAAAAAAAATCAGCTATTATGCACTAAGTTAAACGTACTTGTGGATATTATAATTATTTTCTACAAAATCTGCTAGGAAATAAAACCCAAAATTCTACACACTGCAGGTTTAAGTTGA
>NC_137227.1:17993991-17996491 GCF_949987685.1 Ammodytes marinus
ATTTCAGACATATCAAACATACAAAACAAAATGAAAAGCATGGAAATACAATAAACAAATTATGTTTTCACAACAAAACAAAAAAAAAAGAAAAGAAATTATCTGTATTTCTGAGATATGCCTGAAAAGGAGCAGGAAGAAGTATACACTTATTTAATCCTACCCCTTTTCCATAGTAAAAAAAATTAAAAATTAAAATAAACATGCAGACCTGGAATGAGGATCGATAAGTATAATTCCTTTAGCGTATAGCGTTGGGTACGAAAACAAACTTGACATGAGGTTCCTCCTGATAGCGATCTAGACCACAAAATGGAAAGGTTCGTTTCTACGTCTTTTTGAGATAATTTAATCAAAAAATATGAAAAAAAATATGCAACGCACGGCATACGGCTGCTACAGTGTAGACTAGACGTGGGTTCAACTCAAGTACGATTAAACTTCTTGTCAATACGTTGATGGACAGTTATTACACTATGAATGCGGGCCTTTGTGTTTCGAAAGATTTTAAATGTGTGTGGAAAATGTGCAAATGCAGTGGTCAGTCATAATGGCATAGTGTTCGTTTAGTATGTGACAGGCGTGACCGATGTATGTGGTAAACTAAAGCCCAATGGGTTGTTCTTGTAACTGTATCTCAACAGTGTGTGTGTGTGTGTGTGTGTGTGTGTGTGTGTGTGTGTGTGTGTGTGTGTGTGTGTTCATAACAGTTCAACAGTGTCTGGACTAAGATGCAGAAACAGGCGATTTCACAGTCTGCAGTGGCAGTTCATTGGCCAAAACTGGGAGGAGAATAAAATCACTCAATGTCAAAATGAGTGAATATCTCCTCACGATCTGCTACCTAAGAATCCAGTGTTAACACACAGCCTAGGCTCTGTAAACAGGTGTGTATTGTTGTGCCTACACAGAATGTCTCATTTGTAATGTGTTAATGCTGATGCCATAGTGCAGTATTAGGGACTAGCAGTCTAACTCATGTTTACATTTAAGATGGGATAGTCCTTTTTTTTTGGCATTTTTATGCTTTATTGATAGTGTAGAGACAGAGTTGAAATGGGGCAGAGAGGGGAGTGACATGCAGAGAACGACCGCGGGCTGGAATCAAACCCGGGTCCGCTGCTGGCCGAGGCCCATGGTCCTTTTTAAAAGGTTGGTTAATCCAACTAGACCTTTGGGGACTGAATGTCTGCAAGTAATTGGATGAAACTCTATTTGAGGCCACTATAACCATACAAGTTCAAGCCAGACATTGCAGGGCCCAAGCTCCCTGTTGTGTTTACCCAGTCATATCTTAGTGACACAGGCTTCAAAGCTTTCTCTTCCTTGAACAATCCCAGCACAGGCAGGCAGGTGATTTTCATTATCGTGGCAGACTGGAAGTATCACATCGTTGGGTAATGCAGTGTGTTGGACCCCACACGACTAGAACATGAGCAGGGAACATCCAATTAGTCCCAATAACTCAAAACACCTTCTGACTATAAATGGAAATATTAATTTAATAACTCACGTTTTTACAAGAAAAATCCAAACAACCGACTCCAATAACTTTATTATGGCTGGGTAGGCCTTGCACCTCGGAACAATGCAGTAGTTCCCACATGTGAACTTAATTAAAGCTGGGGTATGTGATTTCTGATTGGTCAAAATGAACATGAGCGGTACACTTTGACCAATCAGAGCGAGGCTCTCAGTGCAAAGAATGCTATTTTTATATAGTTTTTCTGAATGCCTTTGTCATGGGGTATACGCTCACCCAGGAACAACAGCTGGCGTAGTAAAAACACCACCGCTTTTGTCCAAAAGGGGGCGCAAGAATTAACACAAACTGGAAGTTCCTCGGAGCACCTTTAAGGTTTATTTGCACTGGATTGCATTACACTATAGGCTACAGATGTTATTCTTTTCTGGTCAGAGTAAGTGCGCAATGTGTTTTATTTTTGGCCTTGGCGCATATCCCGGTCAAACCTTTCAGGGAAGCCCTTTTATTTAAAATATACCATAAGCCGGTCCCAGATTCATAATCTTTCTATAAAATCGGCCTCTTCTGTTTCATATTAACACAAGGAGGGTTTTAAACTCATATCATTTACATACCAGAAATCTCCATTATCTTGGCGGGGGCCGGCGGTCGCTCCGTATGCATTTTGAAGATTGGCTCAATAGGCTATGTGGAAATAGGGGAAAAACACAAACTGTAGGCTACACATGCTATCGTTTGAAACACAATGCACCTCATTGCTTAACATGTCCAACCTTCCAGCCTTTCTGGGTTCAGTTGCAATGAGTATGAAATGTCATTATTTCAGACAGGAACAGATACAAGTACACACACAACAATCCAAATACCTGTGATATAGTGGGTACTTTGTTAGCTAATGGTTAGCTAAAGGCTACCGTTTGCTGCACTTACGGTTTTGAGAGTTTGATTGTTAAGTAGACCGTTTAATGCTGGACTACAGAAATTACTTAGAACACACTTGTTTCTTTTAAGATA